>NC_136901.1:5526273-5563773 GCF_949606895.1 Notothenia rossii
CGTAACTCAAGCATTTATGCAACTTGATTTGAAGCGTGTGTGTGAGGGGCAGGCAGCACTGTGTGTGTGTGTGTGTGTGTGTGTGTGTGTGTGTGTGTGTGTGTGTGTGTGTGTGTGTGTGTGTGTGTGTGTGTGTGTGTGTGTGTGTGTAGGGTGACCAGGTGTCCCGCTTTGGGCAGGACTGCACACACAGCATTTTTTTTTTTATTTGTCCCGCGTCCAACAAATTGAGACTATGTCCCGCATTTGAGTGACAGTCGTGCAAAAAGGCCGGATCGGTTCGCTGACGGCCGGCACCGCCCTTTATTAATATTTTTTAATTTTTAATTTAACCTTTATTTAACCAGATAAAAGCATTGAGCTAAAATGTTATGTTCAATGCTGACCTGGCCAAGAAGGCAGCAACGTTACACATATCACAAACATGAATATTGTTTAAACAGCATCATGTTGAGCTGACAGGCCACAAAGAGGTCCATAATGTGCAAACCCCCCCCCCCCCCCCCGTTGACAGTTCACGAGCGCATCCATAGTGTCTCCCCCCGCCCCGTCCACCCAGTAAAAAACTCCCGACTACACCACTGCGTAAAGGGGTTTAACGTCAATATCGAATTCCATTTATGAATTTATAGTCGCTAAGGTTTGGGTCTCACCTGCTTTATGGAGGTGACGGTGATGACGAAGAAGAGCGGCAGCCCGCTGGTGATGGGGCTGGTGGGAGTGTCGATTATCAACTGAAGTGACAGAGGGAATTTAGGGCAGAGGTCACATATAGCTAAAAAAAAGTAATTTACAAAGATGTACTTTAATATGAAGTACAAACATATTGATGAGCTTAATGTCCATCTTTATCTTGTAGTAAGTACAACATTCAAGCTAATTACAGTCAAAGCTTTTACCTGAACCAGAAATATGATGAGAAAGTAGAAGTTGGCGACTCTCCTGAACTGCTCGAACATATTCTTTGGGACGAAGTTCCAAAATGTGTACTGGAAGAAATAATAATGTACATAAAATACATTTAAAATCAGAACACTAAGCATATATAAACTATCATAAACAACAACCATTAAAAAACATTGTTCTGTCTGTATTTTTTGTTGACAGACGGAACAAAAATATTAATAAACAACTGGCTAAGATGGCTAAACATATTTTATTTAATAAATAGAGAGTCTTATTATGTAACCTCCTCAAAATATAATACCCACTCTGCTACTGTATGTTCTATTGCTACAGGAATAACTCACTCACACAATAACACAAGCTTGTTGTTTCCTTTCCTGTCTTTTTATATGCACTGTCTGCTATTTCAGTGTGAGTGTGAGTGTGAGTGTGAGTGTGAGTGTGTGTGTGTGTGTGTGTGTGTGTGTGTGTGTGTGTGTGTGTGTGTGTGTGTGTGTGTGTGTGTGTGGTGTGTGTGTGGGTGTGTGTGTGTGTGTGCTGACCTTGGAGGAAACTATTCTGTTGTCGGGGAATCTTTGCTGTATAAAGGCCTCTGTTCCTGGGGGAGGCTCCTTGTGGCCGATGTAAATCGTCCGGCTGTCGACCCAGTTCTCCTCACCAACACACTGCAAAATAAAGAGAGGGAGGGACAAGTTTGTGAGTGTGAGTGTGTGTGTGTGTGTGTGTGTGTGTGTGTGTGTGTGTGTGTGTGTGTGTGTGTGTGTGTGTGTGTGTGTGTGTGTGTGTGTGTGTGTGTGTGTGTGTGTGTGTGTGTGTGTGTGTGTGTGTGTGTGTGTGTGTGTGTGTGTGTTGGTGATGAAGTTGTTGAGTTTCATTTCATGTCAGTTTACAGCCCCATAAAGCAAAATAAATCATCCAACATATGCAAATCGATGACTGAATGTGTGAAAATCGTAAACACACACACACACCCTATGAATACACTCCTACACACACACACTGACTACAGCGTGACACACTGTTTCGTACATTTACAGAGTCAGAATGAATGAGTAATTTCTGCACCAATGAGAGCTTTTGTTACCACGGATACACGGACCTGCATGTGACTCAGACTGGAATGCATATAACACACATGTTCACACATGCACACACTTGCATGTATGTATGTATGTATGTATGTATGTATGTATGTATGTATGTATGTATGTATATGCTTCATGCAAGCTTCTTCTTTTTTGACATGTCTTTGTTTTGCCTCTGATTGTCCTGCTGCTGTTTTAATCGCTGCAATATTAAAGATGCAATCAGTATTTGTATTAGTTTTTACTGATAAAAAAAGGCCATTCTTAGTTATACAGTAAGTGTGGTATACTCAAACGCTCAAGTAAGAGCTTTGAGAATAAAGTATTTCAGGCAGGACTGGACACGCACAAACGCACAACCACACATACACAAATAGCGGATCTAGTAAAGTGGATCTCTTTTGGTTCACATATATTCCGTTTTATCTTGATAACTCACTCCTGTGATAGAGGGGCTTTTAAATGCATTTTTTGCAAGATTTCTCATTTGTAGTTGTGATGTTTAGAAATGAGAACAGCTTTAGTTGAACACCAGATTGAATCTCGTCCAGAGGGCTTTCTTGCCATAGTATGCAGCGGCCATCTTTTAGCACCTGATCATATAGATCTGCAGAGCGAGAGGCGAGACACAGACACAGACACACATCTGTGGCTGGTGAATGAGATTGAGTGTCAAGAGGCAGCATGGCCCATTTTCTGTCTGTCTGTCTGTCTGTCTGTCTGTCTGTCTGTCTGTCTGTCTGGCACACACACACACACACACACACACACACACACACACACACACACACACACACACACACACACACACACACACACACACACACACACACACACACACACACACACACACACACACACACACACACACACACACACCTCTAAGATTACCTTGTTTGAAATGGAGATCTATTTATATCCTGTGACCTCAAACTATTTATAAGGAGAGCAAATTGTGGAAATATAGGGAAAGTGAGAGCAAGGGAAAGATTGGCGTGCAAATACAAATTGATATCTTAAAAGGTACAGTTAATCCTCTCTGTGTCCCTCTCTCTATGCTCTGTTCTTCACCTTCTGAGTCCAGCATGCATTAACACTCATCCTGCATTACATCTATCATACCAGGGAGGATAGTGACAGAAATCTGATGAAAACCAGAGAGCATGGAGGGCTCTCCAACTCTCGCCCACACACTGTTCCTGCTTTTCTCCCACCTGCCTGCTCCGTCTGCTTCACCTAACACGGTTTCTTTTTTTTACAACACACTTCCTCTTAGTCGACTGCATCATGGAAGAGAGCCATGCATATACAGGAAGCCCAGAGGAGCATAAATACACTTTGCATTATGGAGATGACAAGGGTCGTATCTGAAAAAGAGCTGCAGAGATGAACAAATCAGTTGTTCACTATTTCATTAATATTTTAATAATCTGTTTGTCCTACAGGTGGAGTTCATCTCTTTTGGGTATGATTGGCTGACAATGATGTCATCAGTTGATAAAGATGGTCAAAAATACATTTTCAGCTACAACTTGAAGCCATGTACACGTAGAAACCCTGCTGACTCACACAGTGATGATGCACCTTATGATTATAACATGACTGTCTGTTAAGTGCCGATCAAATGGAGGTAATGGAGACAGATGGCTCAGTGGGCTCCTCTCACTGTCATCACTTCCCTTGTTTTTCTTGGAGCAGCTTTATTGGTTTTCACGCCTCTTTCCTCTCCGACTCTCACCACAACCTGGATGGCCTCTAAGCAGACGATCTCTCTCCTATCGATTTTTCGACTTTCATCCCCCTTCAAGCTTTTTACATGAAAGCCTCTCTGTGTATAATCGGATAAAAAGGCAGCTATCACAAACAATAGCTGGGCTTATGAAATAACGCTGCCCTGTGTTAGCCCGGGCCTTCAGCCTTTAGATGTAACCGGACACTTCGGGCTATTCTGGCTCTGATAATCACTTTTAGCGGCGTTTCGGGTTGCAGGACGCGGCCGGTTTCAGGGGGGTATTTATAGTTGGAAGGGAAACATTTGTGGTCAGAAGAGAGAGGGACGGAGAGCTTTATCTCCGTCTGTCTCACTCTGCAGCCACATCCATTTCCCTTAAAGCCACATTAGTGGAATGCGCCGGGAGCCTTTTAGGGATCTCGCATCCTGCAACATCAAACATGTATGAGAGCATTAACCTCTGGGGTCTCTGCCCCGCGGGATCAATTTAGATCTGCAGACTATTCTTCTCGTCAATTGGTTGTTTTATGTCTTCCTATCTGAGAATAATGTACTACTTTTAGGGAGGATTTGAAGGTTTTTTAAGGTCATGTTTAAGGGGAAGCCTGAATGTGCAAACAGGTGCACATGTTTTACAGAACTGAAACTAACTATTTTAAAGTTATATTTAAATGCATTACATTGATACATCAGACCATTTCACTTTCAAACTCCAACAATCTTAATGACTCAAAGCTCAACTTAAGTGTGTCAGTAGGTCGGCGATTTCAAAATAACAATCATTGTTCCCACAGGACCTGAACACAGCATTGCAGAGCCAGAAACTGAAGCCCCACGGTGACCAGGAAGAGAGGAGCATATTGTAAACAGGAAGAGATTGACCCACCTACACACACACACACACACACACACACACACACACACACACACACACACACACACACACACACACACACACACACACACACACACACACACACACACACACACACACACACACACACACACACACACACACACACACACACACACACACACACACACTTCCTGAAACAAGCAGCTACCCCCTTCACTCCTCTACCAGCTGGAGTAAAAGGAAATACAATGAATATATTGAGCATTACATGGAAGTGTTTGTAGGATACAGCCAGGGAAGAAAAGCAGCGTTAATTTTAATCTGATTATTTTCTCCCTACCAAAAAAGACATTCTGATCGGAGGGACACAGAAAAGTTTGAAGAAATCCTCTAAATGTCTAATTTGACTAGGCACTCTGTTTGTGCCAATTAATTTCCAAAAATGCAGATACATCCGTAAAAACATGATTACACCGGCACAAAAAAACCTTTCATTCAATTTAACATATTCCTGATTTACTGTTGTTGCTATGACACCTGAATGTCCTTGCTGGGATTTAATTTATCTTATTAATAATAAGGTTTTGTAACATTTTGGGAAATGTCTGATTTAAAACCATAACATTTCACCTCTGCTTTAATAGTGCTGAATGATGCCTGGCATGTAAAGATAACATTTACTGTGAGCAGGACACACACACACACACACACACACACACACACACACACACACACACACACACACACACACACACACACACACACACACACACACACACACACACACACACACACACACACACACACACACACACACACACACACACACACACACACACACACACACACACACACACACACACACACACACACACACACACACACCTGTAAAATGCTGAGCTGTTTTGTACGACCGATGACCAAACCCCAGTGTATTTTATCTCCCGCTGCAACAGGTGGCTGAAAATAAGTCTCAACAATAGCCCACGGACGACAACCTGCTCTCTGAGATACCGCTGACACATACACACACTTTCACTTAAAAGTACTGTGTCATATATCAGGGATCAGGTGCAAACACAAGTGATATCTGTCTGCTGCCACTGAGCTGCAGAGATAAGAGAAATCACTAAATCACCTTAAACACAGACAAAGAATGTTTTGGCTATAAGGGTCGAGGGATAAATGTAGGCGTGTCGTGATTTGCTAGCCGTTTATTCTCAGTATTTAGAACACGGTAGTGCTTTAGGAGCGTTTTCCAAAGTCACTACTTTCTTTGTGGCTGCTCCCGATGGATTCAAAGTTAAAAACAGGCACTGGGGCAGGTTGGAAATAGCAGCGAACACGTTCTATTTTGTGTTATATGCATGCTGCTCGGCCTGGGAACATGAGAATCTGCTGCAAAGTGTACATCCACACTGCAGAGAGATGTGTGTGTGTGTGTGTGTGTGTGTGTGTGTGTGTGTGTGTGTGTGTGTGTGTGTGTGTGTGTGTGTGTGTGTGTGTGTGTGTGTGTGTGTGTGTGTGTGTGTGTTTAACCTGCCAGTGCAACCCTAAATACCAGCTGTGCTCCCCATCTGTTGCTCAGCCTCATTTGAGACCAGACCAAGTGCCTTCACAACGAGAGGAGAGCAGTCAGGGAGTATTTACAGTCGAGGGAAGGGAAGGATTGAATTTGTCAGACAAAACCTGTTCCCTTTTATCACTAACCGCACATGAAAAATCAAGAAAATAGCGTCCAGGGAGACAGACCAAATCCCCAGAAGTCACACCTCTATTTTACGTGTCCCAACAAATACCTGAAAGGAACGAAGTGACATGAACCGTAATGCATTTCACACGATAACAGTTATGTTCCTGGCTGGCAGGTATAGAATAGGAGACACTACATGCAGGCCAGATGGGGGAGGGGAAATAATGAAACACCTTCAAACTCGAGAAGAAGTCTGAATAAAAAGCTGTTATTGTGATACTGTCGATGTGTGTGAAGTAAACACAAAGACACACAGGCAGAATACTAACCAGTTAAATCAATACCAGTCTATGACGCAAACTGTTAGTGTTAGTGTTAGTTCATGTTGCTTTAATAAGACCGCTATAATAACTACTTTAAGTACTCATACTTATATTCCAACGCCCTCTTCCTTTGACTATACTGGAAGCATACGCAACAATAACTACTCCTCCTATTAGTACTAATTTGTTCACTTGGCATTAACTACCGTGATTTCAGTACAGGGAGTCAATAACATCTGAGTAATCGTCTGATGAGTAACATTTTGATCCTCCTAAGCTTCCATTGAATTTCCTTAATCATGAATCAAAGGTTGTTTATGCAACACACTCCATACTAACACACCTGGATCAAACCAATGCACAGTCACAATAGGATGTGGGAGTGGCGGGTAACGGGGAAATAAATCAAAGTGACAGGACTCCAGGTGCAGGTAGACTGCAGCAAAGCGGTGTAGGTCACTCTGCAGCTGCTTAGCGTCACACATGCTGATGTAATGGTCTAATTTAAATCAATGTGGCTTGATACTCTCAGATTAAATAGATCTCTTATTCCTTGTGGTTCTCTAATGGGATGAATACAGTTGAATCTCCTCTAACACAGATACATGTTAGAAATCATCATGTAGTTTCACACAGAGGTTGTTTCATCTCAGAGGAAAGGAGTGACCTCCTGGCCTTCTGTCAGGTATGCAGAGAAATTCATTAGCCTGGTTTATACAGAGGAGGTCTCAGAAGGGAACTGCTGTAGCACACTGCTGCATCTACTGTTGCTCCAGATCAAAGTTACCACTGTCATGACCTAAGACAGTGTTTTTCAAAGTGGGGGCCCCGACCCCCCGGGGGACCGCCAGGGGGCACCAGGGGGGTCACGCAAAGTTTGAGGTTAAGGGGAATTTTTTTCTTTTTTTAAGGTTACATTTATTTATTTTATTTTTTTGATGTTATTAATAACTGCATATCTATCAATCTATGTGTCCTTTGGTGCCAATCTTTTAATATTTATTAATATTTTATTTTTTTGTTTTTAAATCACACGACCGCCCTTCAAGCCAATCAGAATCGAGCTGCCGCTACTGAGAGTGAAACTGATAATCTGCTCAGCTTTTGGAGCAAGTGAGAGCTAGTGAATATGTCTGCAGCTGGATGAGAGCACGGATGTAGCAAATATTGTTGTTTATATGAATATAAATATGTTTATTGTTAATATTACTGTTGAATATTTTATTTAAATAGCTTTCAAAAATGCTAATTGTTCATACTGTTCAAAATTATATAATATTATAAAGACAGAAATCACTTTAAAAATGCTTTAAAAATATGTTTACTGTTGATATTACTGTTTAATATTGTGTGTTAGAGCCAGTATTTTGATTTGATAAGAAAGGCCACCTAATGGTGACGTCTGTAGTCAACGCACTATAAAGGACTACAATTCCCACGGCACCTGTGCTAACGCCACAGTGATGGGCAACCTGTTGAGAGACGCCGTCGAGGAACAGTTTTTAACCGTAACGTAACATACTCGTACTCGTACCGTATACGTGCACACGAACCGTACAAGTACCATTTAAGTTGTGAAGTTATAAGCATTATCAAGAAAGAAAGAATACCTAAGTTGTTTGTTTTATTTTTGCCTATTTCTTTTGAATATTGTAAAGGCCTATTTTTTATGTGCAAAAGTTCGTTATTTTATTTTTGAGCAAACACATGGCAACATCTTCTAAACCATCGGAGGCCAAGCAACACTTCAAACTGTGAGTACTTTAAGGAAAGAAACGGGTTAGAACTGTCTGTTTAAGGCGTCTAGTGGCTTGATGGAAAAACAAGGAAGGAAGCCACGACATTGTGTTAAGAATGTTTATAACAGAAGACACAATCAATGTAATGAATGACAAACAAAAGATAAATACAATATTATTTTAGAAGAATAACTGATTATTAATTATTAATTAAAATATATATTAAGAAAATGTATTTAGCTGTATGATTAAGTTGTCATATTTTCCATCGTAATGTACTCATTTTTTTAAAAATTGCAACAGGGGGGTCCCCGCCAGAGGATAATGCTATATGGGGGTCCTTGGCATGGCAAAGTTTGGGAACCCCTGACCTACAGTAAGATACTGGTGCTGGATGCAGGATGTACAACAGCCACAATACCCCCCGCCATAAATAAAGTCTTGTGATTGATTCAGATTTCACACGTCTCCATTGAGAGCTACTCTAATGGCAGTAAGCTGCTTTGAGCCGTTATTGCACTCAATGAAGTGGATGCAGCATATTGCAGGATAGATGCAATACGGGGGGGCCGAGCGGCTAATAGGCTACCCACTCACAGCTGAGAAAGGACACCATTGTTGTGGATTTCCTCGGGATAAGCATTCTTTGCATTTAAAGGGAATGAACCCACTGCTCATACTCACATGACCCAGAACGATCACATGATCCCCCCTGACATGACCTAATGCTGCATTCAGGTCACATATGTGGTAAAGGCTTGAGGGTGAAAGGTCACACATGAGAAGGGTTTTATTACAGTAGGAAGTCAGTAAGTTACCAGGTTGTAGCTAACAAAGCTCAGGTGGACAGTCCATTTAAATAAGATCATTTCCGTTTCCAAAGCTGCACAGTTGGAAGCTTTTTCAATCTCTCACTATTCAGCAGTTCGTAGATTAACAAATGCCAATGATTCAGCTCACCATGAATGCCCCTAGAATTGCCAGCATTTAAAAACAACTCAAAATAACAAACATGGTGCATACCGTCTTTGGATATCCTGATGAGCAGTATAAAGAAACACACTCCAATCCAAGCAATTATCAAAAATAATGAAGTAACTGAAGCTTAAATGCATCTGTAACAAAGACACTCTTCAGATAAACATGTGTGTGTTTGTGTGAGTGCCCAGGTCACACGACGTGTCTGCATTGATCTGTGGACACTGAGCGCTCTAATAACTCTGCCATTGAAAGGTGTTTTAGTCAGTTGAATACTTATTTCAATATGTCGGTCAAAATGAAAACTTATACTAAGTTAGAGTCACTCGAGTTTCAGCTGTTTGGATGCTGCTGATAATCCCGTCAGCTGCTGATCCACTGTTTGTGTTGTCCCTTCCTGCTGTGAAGCAAAGTGTCTTCTCTTCTCCCAGAGAAAGCAACCAAAATGCTTTCAATACTTTTTTTAATGTGTTTATTTTCTAACTTTCCCTCTTCTCGGTATATCTGCTTCTTGTTAATGGGAGCACTTCCCTAATGTTAGTCCTGTTGGGAGACGGCTACTTAATGGTGGTCATTACACTGTTAGTGTTGCCGGTAATCATTCCCCCCCTTTTCACACACACACACACACACACACACACACACACACACACACACACACACACACACACACACACACACACACACACACACACACACACACACACACACACACACACACACACACACACACACACACACTTTCATTATCAATTTGGCAGCATGTAAGTCCTTCTGTATTAGAAATCGTTACAAGAAAACATGTCTCATGCATTCCTCGTTTTGTTCCCACGGTGTCAGACAGTAAAGTTCAAGCTGCCACAAGTTGGATGGGAATTGCAGAAACTCACTTTCACACTGTTAACTGATATCAATACAAATTGCCTGCAACATTTTTGATAACAAGCCAAATGCCGGGTGTGATCAGTTGCCTTCATTAGCTCTATGGTAACTATGATCCAAGTTAAACTATGCCAGAGTGGAGCAAGGTCAATAACAACACCGGGGATGGAATGAAATAAAAACTATAAGGCCCACTCTGTGTGATTATTCCTCTCCGTTCGACCTTTCTCTGTCTCCATCTCCACTTTAGTTCTGTCTGTTTGTCTTGTTGGTGGCTCCTCGTAGACGCGTTCCTCTCCAAGGACTCTAAATCTGTCTCTCTCTTTGTTTCCACTCAGTTTAAATCAACTTTAAAATGCTCTTCTTCAATTAGTAGCATTTCCCAACAGGCTGCCGGTCGAAGAAAAATATCCGAGACACAAGCGTAATGGAAACTTCTGGAGCAAAGACTCGAAAACAATCCACTAACCAACTCTGAAGATCTCTCACCCATAAGAGAGTAATCAACACTCTGCACAACAAGCAAGGCACCTTAACGCCTCTCCCTATAGCATTGACTCCAAAGAGGTGATAGACCCCGACAAGCTACTACCTGATGTCCTTAGCCAGCAAACTATCTTGTGTCCACTTGTGTGCTCGACCTTTAACAAGCAATACTAAGAAGTCCAAACTGCAGAAAAGTGAGTTCTGTTCTTGTATTATTTATCGTGTGCCTTGTGGAGTTTTTTCCTCCATCTGAGCTCCCTGTTCGGTTGGTGGCGTTTCATTGCCACATGTCCCCATGAATCGCGCTGCCCTTTAATGTCACCTCGGGAGACAAACACACACTACAGGAGAGGAGAAATCACTATGTGGTCAGTTTGTTCTCGTTATCTCCTCGACAACCACGAGGATAACATTCTCCCTTTCCTCTGAGTCACTTCTAGTGCTGACGGTTATATCTCACCGACTGAATCATCCTCTGTTTCTTAAGATTTAATCTCTCTTCCACCATCCGCTAATTATTTCTGTCCCTCCTTCCTCTTTCCTTATGACTCTGACAGTGGTGTGAGAAGTAGATCATGTGGTAAAGTTAAAGTAGCAATACTACGGTGTGGAAATACTCCGTTACAAGTATCCTGCATTTAAAACATTACAAGTGTAAAAGCATTGCCATCAAAATATACTTATAAGTACCAAAAGGAGAAGTATTGATAAAAGGGCAGTGGATTATAAATTCATATTGGAGAAGAGATCAAACTGAATATACAAATTGAATTTCTCAAGTACAGTACAAGTACATTGAAATAAATATGACTGTCATAACAAGGAAAGCGACACACTGACTACAACTGAAAACAATTCTGACTATTTCTTCCTACATTCCTGAAAGTGGTGGCAACAAGTGTGTGTTTCTCATCTCAGGGGGAGGGGAGATCACAGGATACATCAAGAGGGATCAGGGGAAGCATCATGTGGCCCTCATGAGACCGGTCACATGGTGGAAGTATTGAGATCTAAGATCCTCACACTTTACAGCAAATGAAGAACACATCATCTATGACCATTAATGCACTCAGTGAGACCGACTGCTGCAGGACAAATCATTGATAAAAGAAAGAGACACAGAATAGAATATGAACCTGAAAATGAGCATAATAGGGCCCCTTTAAACTCTACACCATTGAAGAACACTATGCTAATGTGATGCACGCATCCTGGAAGACAGCCAGTCGTACCATTGAGCTTCTGCTCCATCAGCTATTTATAAGGTGCTGCTGCAGTCGTATTTAGTGTATGTTCGTTTGTAAGACTACTCAAAAGACAAAATGTTGCATAACGGTAAAAAAGAAAAACTCAAAAAAAACTAACGCTGTTGCACAAAATCCATGATGCCTTCCTACATTTACTGCCCCCACGTCTAAAGACGATCCTCATTTAAAATACATAGTAAAAAGCTAGTATACATTGTGAAACTTGCCTTTGTGCTGTAAATCTATACTGCCTAATCAGACCTGATGACACACGATGTAAAAAGTTCTGCTGGGTTGCACATTTTGTCTCTTTCGTTTGTGGCAATTACGCTCAAATATTAATGTGCTGATTATTTATTCATGTCAAAATGCTACACAAAGCACATTTAAAAAGGGTTTAGAGGTCATCTGGGTTTACTCTGATGCACTCAGACTACTACATATATATGTGATCGTAGTTCTGTTGTTAATATTGTTCTCCTTCCTGTCTGGTTTTTAAATGAGAAACTGACACCAAATTCTCAGAAGCCTTTGTAGAAACCATTTCCAACATGACTCTCAGGCTTGTATCCCGCACCATTCCATCGTTTTGACCCAAGATCCAAACGGAATAAACGTAGTGGTCGTCGAGCCACGTGAAAAACCCCAAAAAATGAAACGTCTAAAAAGCCCACTTTTACTCTAACGCCACAACATGCCATCTCAATTCTATCAAGTGCAGTGATGTGTAACCTAAGCTCAGTGTTACATCACTCTGACAGCCTGACAGCGTGTTAGAGACGTTCACAGTCCTCTAACGTTGATAATGTTACAGACTAATCGATGTTGTTTCGGGTACACAACTTGCTTGCTTTGGAAATCCCTTTAGTGCTCAGCAGTTTCATCTCAATACTGAACGCTCACAGGCAATTAACCGGCATGCATCATCTGCACTTCCAGGCAATAATAAAAAACGGTTTGTATTTTGTCGCTTAGCAACAAATGCATCTTCAGACAGGGGATCTTTTTTTATAAGATGTTGTACAAGCGCTCGCTGCAAAAGTGGCTTCACAAGTGCTCCCATTGGAGGCCATTGAAAAGCTTTTATCTCAGCCTCAGGAGCTCCATATTCTGCGGTGAATCGGCTTTTTGGGAAGGAACACACTCAAATATGAAAGTGTTTCTTACAAAAAGTCAAAGAAACGTTCAAGGTGAATCAATCCTGTGACTACAGATACTGCTTTCCACTCAGTCTGAGTGTTACATCGTTGCAAAACTGTAAAGAATGTACAAAAAAAGATGCTACGGAGAGAGACACAGCCAGAATAAAAGCATAAAGCCTTGATAGACGTCTGATTCAACAACTGCATTCTTTTAACCTTTAATATTTTATATATAAAAAGCAGGAAACAATGTCTTAACTTCTTTTATATGATATTGAGTCAATAGTTTGGGGGCTTTGAATGACAAAATAGGATTTGTAAAGACACTTTCTTTGATCTTTAGACGCTGGGATCAACTTTTTAAACTATTTTCTAATATTCTATAGACTAAACAATAATAACAATTATTATTTTAACATTTATTTTGGGGGGCGCCTTTCACACCTTACCTGTTTAAGTGCTCTGTCTCGATTCAAAGTCACACACATGTTAATACAATGTATAGCTTTTTTGTGTCTTGTATTCGAGTTCTAGTGAAATGCCTTACTTTGGCTTTTAGTCTGTCTATGCTTTGGAACTTCAAGAAAGATGCATTTGTTTTGTATGGGAGGAATTTCAAGTGTTGACATAGGGGCAATATAGGGAACAATTAAAACTGTGGATTTAGTGAAGTATCAGCCGGGGTAAGACAAGACAAACAACAGGAAATGGACTACAGAAGGACACAGAAGGACACAGGGTACAGGGTATAAAGAAAATGCCAGTTTGAACAGGTGGGTTTTGAGTTGGGTTTTGAATGTTGTTATGGAATCAGACTGTCGGATGTGTAGTGGCAGGGAGTTCCAGAGTCTGGGAGCCGAGCAGCTGAAAGCTCGAGCACCCATGGTTTTGAGGCGAGAGCTTGGGACGGTGAGAAGTCCTACGGACGAAGAGCGGAGTGTGCGGGAGGGGGTGTACTCCTGAAGGAGGTCGGTGGTGTAGACGGGGGCTAGGTTGTGGAGAGCTTTGTATGTGAGTAGAATGTTTTTGTAGTCAATGCGGTAGCGTACAGGAAGCCAGTGTAGCTGAGTGAGAATGGGGGTGAATAATGACAGGTGAAGCCCTAGATCACATGACATGTAACTTGACTTACATACTCAATACTGTGGGCAATCCCCACAGGAGCAATTTGGGGTGAAGTGTCTCAGTGACACAACGACATGCTGACTGCAGTGGGGTTTGAACCTGGCTGTGACCCCCTGATCCGAACACCAACGCACAACCCACTGCACCACACGCCTAGATTTAATACCACTAACGGGAAGAGCGTGACTGATTCTGACAATTCTTGCAAGTCGGCAAAATGTTACTTCCTGTGAGAGGCGAGTGCAATAATCCAATGAATCAATAGTTTTACAATGATGACTTCGAACAAAAAAGCAAAGAGAGGTGAAAAGGGAGGGGGATGTGTGCAGAGTCAGCATTTAGGAAGAGGGGGTGTACTCTCACTCCACTTTTCTCCCCCTTCTCTGACGGGAGGACCCCGGGGAATGCTGCGTCCACTCCCCTCAGACAGAGAGAACATTAAGGTGCACCTGCCCCTCTCAGCACTTTCAACCCAAAGTTATTATGATGACCCAAGTTCAAACAACGTCTCTTTGGATAGCACCATTAACCCGGGGCTATCCATCATCTGCCTCCCTGTTCAATGGGCTGTAATACACTGTTAATGTTTTACGCACAATGTACACGCATACAAGCCATTACTGGAGCTCAGCACGTACTGTAAGGGCAGCGTGAAAAGTAGTATTTGTTAGCTCATTAGCAAATGTCTAATGGTTTGTAATACTAGAACCAACATCCAAAAGTGCAAAGAAAGATACAAAATGAAGTGAAATGTGACTCTTATTGTCTCCTCATGTAAACAACGCAGGAGCTGTGATCTAAAAGTGAAGCAGCAGCCAGTCGACAGTGGCTCAGTGCGAGCCGTAAATCTGCAGGTAAAGCGGTTAACCCTGGTGCACTCTGGGGATTGTGGGCAGTATGGACGGGTCGGGGTTAAGTGATTAGCAGCCGGCACACACACAGGAGCACGCTTCAAAAGTCCTTCAAAATAAAAGCACTAAATAGGAATGTAATTTCACTTTTGACACACACAACAAATGAAGCCATGACTATAACGGTTATCGTTTACAGTTAGAATATAATAATATGAAACACAGATTGACATTTGTTTGTTAAATTAAGTTTAAATTAGTATGAAAAACAGTAAATAGGGTCCTTGAAGCAGCATTTTTATTTAAATTAAACTTCAATGATTGTGGTAAGGGATTAAATACTTGTGATGTCTGCGAGATCACTTTTTAAAGACATTTATCTGATGACAACTCTATAAGAAGCTGTTCAAACTTCAGCTTACATTGTCAGGCAGTCTGCTAATGAATTATTGACAAGTGGACAAAGCCAAGGAGTTCATGTGAGCCGCTGCCCTCTGCGTCACCCGGCAATACTGAACTGCACCTGTCCACAGTGACCGTTACACTACAGAGAAGACTATACCACCACCCACTTCCCTGTTAACCGTTATTCCTGCCTAATATGCACGGATCAGTTGTAAGTGCAATGGTGGATATTAAGCAGCAGGAGCTAAGATAATGGCTTGGATGTGAGGGTATAGCTGTAAAATGGATTAAGTGTGTGAGGGTATAGTGAACACTAATAACCCTTTAATCCACTGTGTGAAGGCAGGAAGCCAGACAGAGAGAGGAGAGGCATTTCCTGTCCAGGAATCCAGATTTGTCTGCGGCAGAGGAATGCTGCCCGGCGGCTTTAAACTCACTGAAGCACAAGATCTCTATTTCCTTTTCAACTTAAGTATCACAATTTGATATGGATTAAATCAATGATTCAGATTGAGATCGAAGATATCTCCAATCTCACTTCTTTTGTTAGAATGTGCTATTTTATGTATTAATCGAGTCAACATTTTGCAAACTGTTTTAAAATATTTTTAAAAAGGAACGAAAAAGTAATTTTATAAATCTGATGGTTAAAAGGAATCTGCTAAAGAATGTTAGGTGTCATATATCGTTGATCTACGTTTATCAATGCTGCTCTGCGCTTTAAGTATTGAACTGAGCACCGCAGAGTACATTTATAACGCATTTACAATACTTTTAGACTTTCCCAGAGAAGAGAACAAAGGAGATCAGCTGAGTGAGTACAGTACGAGTACACTAGCTCTCGTAGCTCGTACTTGTCACTGTGATTTCATTTTGTTCTCATTCTTCAGGACAGGAGCGACAGCCACAACCATTACAACTCTACACGTTGCACTTAAAAAGCTTACATAACATCCTTTCTTCTTACTTCATCTGCTGCACATGGGGAGACCGAAACCCCCTGAGAGTATAACTGGTGTCCTCAGCTCAACTCTATCAGACTAGTGTATTGTTATAAACTCAGGAATTGCATTCAGCCTAGTTTCCGTTGATTGCTGAAACACTGAATGCATTTTTTGTACATTTGACTTGACTCTAATTTCATTTTGTATGATTGACATGCCTTTTCAGTGAAGAGAAAATGTATTATGGATCATCTGATTCACATGATTGATGTTTGAGAAGGTCAAAATTAGCTAATTCTATTAATCTTTCAAATGTCGAAACTAGTAAACAGACCGCCTGTTAATAATAGTATTCATTTATTTTCCAAGTGGTTTATAAATCAAGCAAGTTTCCTGCAGGTATATTAAGACATCACTTTAATTTTAATGCTGAAAAAATATTTGAAATTGTCTAAATAGTACAGTTATTGTCTACTGCATAAAATGTGATCACAGTCCTTTTATCTTCTATCCGTTTGTTTACGGATAAAAAGACAAATCTCAACATGCTTACTTTATAACGCTCTCATTCTTATGAAACAGATAGGCTATTCAAATGAAGACTGAACTTCCAGTTAGCCTAATTCACAGAGTGGTCAGAGGGGATCATACTCCATCATAGCTGACTCGCAGTATTGACGGATATTTCATTAAGGCCCTGTATTGACAGCCAGATGAATGTTCCTTATCCTCATCTTAAGCAGCCTCTCTGCATCCGGGTTTTTTGCAGCGGCAGTGCAATCAATTGAACCCTAACCCATTTGTCTAAAGCAGTTATCCAGAAGAATTACAGCAGCAGACCTCATCAGCATCCCACATCCTTCCAGTCACAGACTTGTCTCTGCATGTTGCTCACTATAAAGCTACATTTCACCCTCCACACAGCAGGGACTTTATCTAACCAGCCCTTTTCAACAGTTGCGAGACTGTGTCTGAGCCTCAGCTGAGCGTGGAGCCGAGGTCTAACCCTGATGTGGATTATTGTCAAACGCATTACCGTGGAGCCCTAATGCAACTCACAGCCATAGAGGCCGGCTGCTCCACTGCTGGCCATCGATTTCAGTAGCAGGGAGAAAACAACTGGAACAACTGGATTACATAATTCATGTGACTGACTGATCCATTTGTAGTAGAATTCACAAAATAGACTGATATGCACACAAGTTTTGCAATTCAAACCATTTTAAATGATGCAAAACAAGTTCAAACTATGCAAAACAAGCTGCCACTGGATTTGCTCTAAAAGTGCAGTGATTTAAGCCCCTTTCTTTCTGTCGCTGTCTGTCTGCAGCTCTTGACATGTTCTGTCAGGTCTGCATTACAACCAGTGATAATGATCTGTGACTCAACCTTTTACACTGCCATGCTCATGTTATGATCCAGGTGTGTTTGAACATGGTGTGCTACAACACTTGAATTACTATCTAAGAAACAAATATTACTTGTATGCCAAACCGCAATCAAAAATATAACGTTTTAGTCTACCACATAGCACTTTTATCCGTACAACTATACTACACCACGTTGTATTTTAATATTACAGAATGATGTTGTTTTAAACCATGACATTTAAAAATAAATCCTCAATAAATTATATTTGGACGGGATTTTGAGTCATATAAGAGACTTGCACTCTAAATTCAAACTGCCATTGTTTTTTTTTTTACATTTCAGGACAAAACAATAACTTTCTATTAAAAAATAACAGGATTCAGGGTGTTTTCACGCTTCAGACAGTTCCCCAGTCATTTCCCAACGAGCCTCTTTCCACTCCCTTTCGCGAACTTAATCCGGATGAGTAGCTGCTTCGGCGGAATTTGAAACCAATAGTGATAAAAAGCTTACACGTTTTCTTTTTATCTCGGTGACATTGCAAAGGGCTTTAGTCTGCACAGAAGAGGCTTGGATAAGCAACATTTAGGAGTGCGTAAACGTAGTAAAAACTCACATATCTGCTGATGAGGGTCCGCAGAGTGCTGAAATCCATCCCCATCCTGTTCCTCTGCTTCTTCCTCGTTTACAAAAGGTGACTTGACTGTAGACGCTAACTTCTTTTTAATTCTCCGGTTTTGTCCATGACTTTTCCTCCCTTCTCTTCTTCCTGAATAATAGAAGAAGAAAAAAAAGGCTCGGTCCCGACAAAAGCTGCTCCAAACAAATGCAAACCTGAACTCACCTATAGGAACTAACAGGCTTTACTAGTAACAGGAGGAGCGTGTGTGTGTTGTCAAAGTCAGTTCATGCAGAAACACACAGGTGGGCTGCTCTTCCTCTCTCCCCCTCTGTGTGAGTACTAGTAAGCTTCTTGGCTCGGACCAAAGGAGCTTTTCTCTCATCTACGTCACGAGCAGCCAGGTGGTGGCTGAGCGTGGAGGTGAGCGCATGCGCACTCTAGTGTTTTCGGTGCGTAATTGATTGGAGTTTTCAGTTAATTAGGCTACTGATTTGTTTGTTTGGGGGGCGTAATGTTACACCAAAGACAACATTAGGAATAACTTTAGTTAATTAAATTGAGGAAAATGCAATGAATGATATTGCAAATCATTTACATGGTTGGTTGTGTGTGTGTGTATGTGTATTTTATGGGGTGTTATCGAGATTCGGACTCCCCGGTGGTGCTGTCCATCCAGACGGTGCTGAAATGATAAAGAATAACATCGAATGCACTTTTTTTTATACATTACTAACATTTTTAAACTATCATCTTGATTAAAAAAGACGAGATAAACAGAACGAAACTATTGATAAACATAACGTATGAATAAAATAAATTAAAACAAAGGCTATAACATTACTCAAAATTAAGCCATTTAAAATATATATATCTTAATTATTTGTTTTAATACATTTGGCCTCTGAACTATGAACTTCAATTCTTCACTACAGAAAATGTGCAGAGTTTGAACTGTTCTTATTTCCAGAGGTATTATATAAACTATAGTTGTGAAATGAAAATATAAGTGATTTTTAAGTCATCAGTTTAAGTGTTTTTAGCTGAGGTCAGAAGGGTCAGAACTACAAAAGGTACAGTAGTTTCTTTGTTTGTTTTCATTCATTGGTCCATCCTCTGTTTCCTGGAGACGCTTTTCGGCGGGTTCTGTTGAAACACCAGCGTCACAGTCACCACAATAACAACCACCATATCCGGTGGTGACCTTCAAAATAAAAGCCCTAAAAGTCAAACTCAAGACTACACATCTTTGAATACATTTTCAGATGTAATAATAAGACTGTCTTCATTTCCTTCTTATATATATGTTGTCTTATTAATTTCAAAATGCCAGTGGCTATTTTTACATTAATAAATATGTGAAAACATATGACATTACATGTCACTTGTTAGACGCTTTTATCCAAAGCGACTTACATACTCAATACTGTGGACAATCCCCACAGGAGCAATTTGGGGTGAAGTGTCTTCAGGGACACAATTACATGCTGACTGCAGTGGGAGTCGAACTTGCTACCCCAAGATTGGAAGTCCATCACACTATCCACTGAGCCACAGTCACCCGTTACTGTGGTTTCTTTATTAAAAAGCCAGCTCCTGTGTGATTTGATTTCTATAATAGAGAAATAAACATTTGTATTTTCCTTAAGTAGACATTTTACAGTAAGAAGAGTTGAACAATTAGCAAGAAATCAGATTAACAACATTGATGGTATCCAATCATTTAGCTGTACATGCTTGACTCACACAACTGGTACTGCACTATACATTATATTACTACTTAAGTATAAAGTAATTCCAGTTTCACTTGATAATGTTAGCCTTATTCATTCATATCATCTGTCAGGTCCGGCCGTGGCTCAGTCAGTAGGGGCTTGGACTGTGAGCAGTAGGGTCGCCGGTTCAAGTCTCCGACCAGACCTAAATATGGAGTGTGGACTTCTACTTAGAGAGGTCCCAGTTCACCTTCTGCCCTGCCGTGGTGCCCTTGAGCAAGGCACCGAACATCCCCCTTCCCCCCTCACTCCCATTGCTCCCCGGGCGCTGTACAATAGCTGCCCACTGCTCCTGGCACTAGACTCCTGGTAGTAGGATGGGTTAAAACAAAGCAGGTAATACATTTCACTGTGTGTGCTGTTAGCTCTGAATGTGTGACCATTAAAGAGTGTTTCATCCCTCCCTGTTATGAAAGTCATGCAACAGGTGTTCCATGCTCTTATTTTGAAGGAAACGTTGCCCTATTGTCGCTCCTATTCTTCCTGCGCCATGCTGGCTTCACTCCACTTGTCAAAATGGCGTTGTTCGTGGTAACAGACTTGAGTTAGTTCTTATTATTCAGTTATTGGGAAACATACGCAGCGTTAGACCCGACAGTATGGCGACCCTGGATCAGAAATCACCCAATGTGCTTCTCCAGAGCCTCTGCTGCAGAATCACGGGGAAAAGCGAAGGTAGATGAGCCACCGTAGCATGCAGGAGCTGTCACGCGAAACCTCATCGACAAAAATAGGCACTTTGCTAATAATCGTTATATTACTAATCAGACATATTTTCCACATAATTTAAATTAGTTTGCTGAAACTGTACCCCCTACTGGATAATTCGGCGTGTTAATTGCACCCCAGTAGGTTTAGATTTGTATAATATGCTCAACTTTTAACACTGCTGGAGCTTCTGTGTTTGGGACGGAAAGTGGTAGAAAAAGAATGAAATCTACCTGAAGTTGAAGCTGTCTGGTCTTTTGCACATATGCCGAATTAAAGAGAGCATGATAACAACTTATCAAAGGGAATTTAGTGGAAAAAGACACTCTAAAATATGAGATCGACAAAAAAAATAGAATTGCTTTGAGTTTGGTTTTACTTTAGCTGTGGCGCGGTAACGTTAGCTGTCATTCAATGGGCTCGACCAGATACTGCACATCACACTAAACAGCTTTATGACACCTCCAGCTGTAAATATAAAACTGCAAGCTTTGGTTGGATAAAGCAATTAGCATTTTAATTAATCTATCTATGAGTTTGCTAATCTGTTAGCTGTCATGCTGACCAACACACTGTTACTTGCAAACACTGCTAGCTGCAGGCCGCTGCTGGATGCAGAGATGCATGATGGATCAGAGATAACGGAAAATAAATCATTATGATGCTTGTTCTTCAGGCAATTTAACTGAATTGCAGATTTTACTGCATGATCAAATGCAGCAAAGCTTTGCAGCCTGACAATGCTTTTATTTTTTATTTATCCAGAAATTATTAGTGCCCATTATTCACAATTCTTTTTCAATGCCATTACAAACTTCTATCAGGTTCCTACTAGTATCTAGCTTTTAAAATCTTATACTGTTTATTCACAACTTTTTAAAGGAACATTGTGAACTGACAGTAGCAAATATAAAGAAAAAAACTCCTTGTCAAAACAAGTGATGGACTTAAGAGTGCTGCCATGACTTTTACTCATTACCTGTTTTTTTATTTCTCCAGCTGAAGTTGCCCACCAGTTCCAGTATGCAGTGCGAGTCATTGGCAGTAACTACGCCCCCACTATTGAACGGGATGAGTTCCTGGTGTCAGAGAAGATCAAGAAAGAATGTAAGTTTGGACAAATATTATCCCTTAATGTTCACACATTCATATTATCCTTTACTTACGATTGTAGCTCGTTACAATACTTTACCTACATTATATTATCCAATGTTTTTCTCATCCACAAGCAAAACTATCCCGTCTCTGTTGCTGTCTGGTAGTTTTTGATAAGAGAGACCTTTTGCCTTTAATGTTGGAGCCATCCCAGAAAAAGTCAAAAGCTTTATTGCCCCACAACAGCACATCCAAGTAGTTTTATAGTTCCCAAGGTTGCACTATTAGTGGGAATACATCGATCCATGCTTTGACGCAGAAAATAGCGCAGCACTTACTGTCCAAAGTGTTTATTTGGTGGACTTATGGGAACTTTGTTAAAAGTGTTTGTTAGGGTAATGGAGTTGCTATAAAATGTGTCTTGTCAAAACAAGAATAGCTGTGCAGCCTGCAACCTCATGCTCCCAGCAAGTCTTACTATAGAGATATGCTGTGTGTGTAATGTTTTTCCTTTTTAAATAATGATGCTGTTGCAGTGCTGAAGCAGAGGAGAGAAGCCGACGCTGCTCTGTTCTCAGAGCTGCATAGAAAACTTCAGACGCAGGTGTGTACCACTGCTGGAAACCCTCTGAACTGTAACAGGACATCGCTCACATACGTCATATTATTATTATCATTAGTAATAGATTGTAATGAGGTTTAGTTTCTGCTTCTGTTGACAGAGTGTTTTGAAGCATCGCTGGTCTGTTCTCTACTTGCTGCTCAGCCTCTCTGAAGACCCCCGCAAACCGCCCGGCAGGGTGAGAGAGACACACACACACACACACACACACACACACACACACACACACACACACACACACACACACACACACACACACACACACACACACACACACACACACACACACACACACACACACACACACACACACACACACACACACCACACACACACTTCCTTATTAAAAACAAAATAAGTGTGTGATACTGTCTTGATGCCCTTACCTCCTCCTCACCTCATGTCCCTGTCCTTCCCAGGTTGGAAACTATGGAGCACTCTTCGCCCAGGCGCTCCCCAGAGACGCCCACTCCACCCCGTTTTACTGCACCCGGCCTCAGAGCCTGGCCCTGGGCTACGGAGAGAGGAGCGCCGGGCTGTCGGCCAGCATGGGGACCAGCGGCATCTCCAGCCTGGGAGTGTACACACTGAACGGGCCCACAGTCACACCACAGTCACTGCTGTCTGGGTGAGCATCTTCACATGAGTTTCTGCAAAGACAAACCTGTTGAAGACACAAGCTAACTTTACAGTTATTAATACTCAGATTAAGCATTAATAGAGATGATAACCTTCTTAACATCTTCATAACTGAGTTGTTAGCTGTGTTCACCTGAAAGGCTCTGGGGAAAGAAGAGTGTTATTTATCCATCGGATGCTGTAGAAACACTCTGAAAGCTTCAATTAGCACCATGAAATAAACGTGCCTCTTATAAATCTGTTTAATGAGACATCAGAAGGCCATTTAGGTCCATTTCTCCGTGTTAATAATGCAGGAGTCCTTCTGTTACAAATGACCATTGAGCTGTCCGAGCTCACCTTTTTTAGACATGAAAGCAGAGATTCCTCTAAACATAAAAAAGGTCCCAACGCATTGCATTAAAAATATACAGTAATTGTTCTTTAATTATACAAAGAATTGCTTTCTCCTTGTTTGAGTTCATTTGCTGTTCTGAGTGCATCGTCCAGCAAAAGACCTCTTAATGCAGACTATGGTGACTGTACTGTTGTGTACTAAAAACCTGTTTCAGCTAGACCTATTGATGTTTAATGGGAGCAGCAAATGAAGCTCAATTCAGAACACAATGTCATACAGATGTTTTGAAAGTGGGCTCAGTAAATGGAAGTGAAACATATGACATTAGTTATCAAAGGACACAGTAGTTCTGGGGAATTTAACAGTTTGTTTCCACTTACCCAGAATCAGAAAGTAATAAATGCCTTAAGACAGACATTCCTATTTCTTTGGTTTAGTCCGAATGTGAAACAGCAATATAAGACTAATTGTTTTTGTGTAATTGGATCAAACAACATAATAATGATCCCATGGACAACCACGGGACTAAACTCAGCAGATGGGGGCACCTTTATTCCAATCTTTGTCTGTGGGTAGGCCGATCAGAAGATCCTGGATCTAGATTATAGCAAAATGTGATTGAGACCCTGGGAGTAACGGTAAATCTGTTTGTGTGTTACAGTCAGCCCCCTCAGTCTGCAGCCGCTCAGCCTCTGGGTGCCCGGCTGGCCTGGGCTCTTCCTGTCAGCTGTTCCTCTTCCTCTGCGTTGGCCCCTCTCGCCACTCGACCGCTCCTCGGACCTCCAGTTCCCTCCTCCAGAGTGGTCCGACCTCGCAAAGACGGTAAGAGACATTTTCATAGAGAACAGAACGTCATTAATAATTTATTTGTCATGACATAAACTCAATTCTCTGCCCTCGTGTTGTCCTCAGGCGAGGTGAGCGAGGCGGCGCTCGTGCGGGACATCCTGTACGTCTTCCAGGGGATCGACGGCAAGTTCATCAAGATGAGTGCCCAGGAGAACTGCTACAAGATAGACAGCAAGGTACGTGAACCCGCACGGAGCAGTCGTGTCAAGCTTTTAATGGACTAATCAGTTCAGAGCACACATTACCCAGAGTGCAGCTCAGGACATCATCATCCCTGATCTACCGTGCACTGTAGACCCCATGCTGGGTTGTGTAATGAAAGACACTGAATATGATTATTTAAATCTATTACGGAGAATTTGTTTCCATTTTGGACATTTTTGGTTTTGAGTACATGATATTGAAACTTGTTGTTGATCAGACTTCAAAAGCATAATTCAACAGATCAATATAAAGCTCTTTGGCTCCGAGGCTACATCGACCTCTTCTTTTTTCTGTTCTGCCAATTTCTTTTATCCCCCTCTCATCCTCCTCTCTTGTTATCGATGGGAGGCCTCAGATGTAACCTGTCCCGATCCTCTCAGCGGTGCTAAACTTAGACCTGTGGTCAATCTGCTGTCACTGCCTGATGGACAAGGAGACACTGAGAGCAGGAATCAAAGAGTCAAGGGTGGAGATATTTTTGAAGTCTTCCATAGCCACTTACTTTCCCCTCTGTAAAGCTCTCTGGATAAGAGGTTTTGTTAAACAGATAAAACATTAATCTATCCTTAAATGTTAATCTTCCTCATGCGGATTCAAAAGTCTGTTAAAGCAGGATCGCAGGAATCCGTATGAGCTTAATCTGTCGGAGGTTTTCAAATCAATTTAGTAACGGATGATGGTTGTTTGTTTACATTTATGTCTGTCTATCTAGTTAACACCATCAGCGTTAAGTGTGTGTGTTGCTTCTGTAAAGCTGCAAGAAGGGACACAAAGAAACTAACTAAAAACATTAAATGTAGGTTTATGACAAGATAATTAAACAAACAAACAAATAGTGTAGTGTGCATGTGTTGTAATGTGTGCTGCTCCTCACCAGGTGGTGCTGTGTAAATCCCTGAGGGACACCAGCAGCCGGCTGGCAGAGCTCGGCTGGCTCCACAACAAAGTCAGGAAGTACACCGACGCCAGGAGCCTGGACCGGGCCTTCGGACTGGTCGGACAGGTGCGCACGGTTCCCCAGATAACACACCTGCTCAGGTCACGTCCTCCACGTATTTTAATCACTTCGTCTTCCTCTCATAGAGCTTCTGTGCCGCGTTGCACCAGGAGCTGAAGGAGTACTACAGGCTGCTGTCTGTCCTCCACTCCCAGGTACACACATCTGACACAGGAAGTTCATATGATAGAAATAAACTAGATTAGAGCTTTAAGTGTGTGTGTGTGTGTGTGTGTGTGTGTGTGTGTGTGTGTGTGTGTGTGTGTGTGTGTGTGTGTGTGTGTGTGTGTGTGTGTGTGTGTGTGTGTGTGTGTGTGTGTGTGTGTGTGTGTGTGTGTGTGTGTGTGTGTGTGTGTGTGTGTGTGTGTGTGTGTGTGTGTGTGTGTGTGTGTGTGTGTGTGTGTGTGTGTGTGTGTGTGTGTGTTGTAGCTGCAGGTGGAGGATGAGCACGGTGTGATGGTGTGCACAGAGAGCAGTCTGACTCTCAGGAGGCTCCTGGTTTGGATGTACGATCCTAAAATCCGCCTCAAAACCCTGGCGGCACTCGTCGACTTCTGCCAAGGTGTGTGTGAGATTTTGTTAATGCATTTTTGGATCTCAGTATTGATTTTTGACGAAGGCAACCAGGCTTGACCTCAGCCTCTCAGCGACTTAGTTTGTTCCTGAAGCCTCTACTCTGTGTGTTCAGGTCGGAAAGGAGGCGAGCTGGCGTCAGCAGTTCACTCTTACGGGAAGACGGGCGACCCACAGATGAGAGCGCTGGTCCAACACATCCTCAGCCTGGTGTCCAACCCCATCCTCAACTTCCTGTATCGCTGGATCTACGACGGAGAGCTAGAAGACACCTACCACGAGGTACACACACTTCTCTGTTGATTTTTACTGGTCATTTCTGGAACATTGGTTCTGACGTTTCACCCCCAAGAGAAGGAACATTGCTGAGGAGGGAGGGAGGGAGGGAGGGAGGGGAGTAAAGAGAGGACAGCTTCTTCAATGAGGAGTGATGAGAGGAGTGTAATGGAGAGCCTGGTGATGGATGCTCCTGCTTTACTTCCTCCCTCCCCCTTTCTCTGCGGCTGTTTCCCTCACACACTTTATTTATGTGTCCATTAGTCAGTGTGTGTTTAAGAACACCCAGACAAAGTTATTGCGCCTTTCAGGAGGGAAATTACCCTGTAGATCACACACTAGGGCTGTCCCGAATACCATTTTTTGGGCTCCGGATATTCGGTAGTAATCAACAGCGAATATTTGGATATTCGGCGCGCGCTTCAACACGTGTATTCCGGTTTATTCAAGGCATTCATTTTGTTATTCTACAGTATTGTTGTTTTATAGTTATTTGTTAATGTAAATAACCCAATCTATGTTCTTTGAAATTGAAAAGGATATTGTGTTTACGTTGCAGTTGTATATGTCTTAAAGTGGACCTATCATGCTATATGTGAATAATATAGTGTAGGACCATACCTATATAAGGCATATTTATACTTTTTATTTTTCAAAATACCAAACAGATCATGCTTTTTAGCCATTCCTCATTTCGCTCAATTCAACACTGTCTTTGCATGGGCTGATTCTGTGAGAACAGCACCATCTACAGGCCTGGCATATGTACTACAGCGTCTCCAGCGCTTTCCAACGGCAATGTCCGTGGCTGTCTCCTCCTGATTGGTGGAGTTGGCCCAATAGCCGTAGCGCCACTTCTGTGACGTCATCGAAGTGTTCAAATCTGGATCAGTCTGTATCAGATCCGTTGCAGCCCCTTTTTAAGAGATTTGGGTATGGAGGGAAATAGAGAGGGTTGTGTTTTCTGACACTTGGTGAGTTCCCTGGAACACCGGGGACACATATTCATGTATAAAAGACGTACAAAAGTGCATTTTGCATGATAGGTCACCTTTAAGTGTAATTTGGCTTGGCTTCGTATTTTGTATGGACATGCTTTTATTTTGAAGGAGAGTTAACGCTGTTAACAGGAAGTTGTTGTTGCTATGGAAACAACGTAACGGACAAAAGGAGTGGAGATTAACGGAGAAAAGTCATATCTACATATAAAGACGGAGAAAGTAAAGGAGCTCTTACGGTGGAGATTTCTATAAATTCAATTTAAAAAAGAATATCCGAATAACGAAATTGAAAACCGAATAGTGGGCCAACAGTATTCGGATATTCGGGTCCAGCCCTATCACACACACACACGGTTTGTTAAAACATGCAATAAACAGTATTTGGAGTAAATATGAGCTTTTAAGGTCCATCAAATCCCTGCAGTGTTAGTGAATGTGATTATTTCCTAAAAGATATCGAAGCACATTATAAACACATTTTAACATGATGTTGTAGCATTGAACAGGACATGGCGACACACACACATTTTACCTTAAAGTAAAAATATCTACTACAATTATTGCTTCTGCGATCCATGTTTCAGCTCCTTGACAAAAATCGGTATTAAAGAGAAATAGTTTGTCGGCTCTTATTTCAGATAATAGCTTAAGGAAAGTGCTCTGAGAGATGGATTCATGGCAAAGCAGACCGTTGGAGTCAGCACACATAGAGTACGCAGACTTAAGCTATCATCGTACCCTCTGAAGTAAATGGGCGATCTAAGTGAATGTGACAAAGGATGAAAAGCACACCATAGAGCTACTTTACTCTCTTCTGAAATACTGATTCTATTTGACGTCTCCCCATGACAGCGTTCTAAAGTCAATGTATTTATTTGTTCTCTTTTTTTGTAGTTCTTTGTAGCATCAGATCCCAACGTGAAGACAGACCGTCTGTGGCACGACAAGTACTCCCTCAGGAAGTCCATGATCCCCACGTTCATCACCATGGAACAGGCCAGCAAGGTACACACACCAACACACATCTCTTACGGAGGCATTTCCAAAGAGCAAAGCCTTAGGTTTAACGCTTCCCCGCGCAAAACTAACTACAGTAACTCCAAAATCTCCTCCCGTGAGAGTAGTAAAAAGAAAAGGTGCACATTAGAGATGTCCCGATCACCTTTTTTTGCTCCTGATCCGATTCCGATCATTTGATTTTGACAATTTGCCGATACCGATTTTTCCCGATCTGATCTTTATGCAATGCATTAAGAGGAAAAAAAGCATTCAAGTTGTCCCTTAAGGTTATTTTTTTATTTAAATTGGATATTCTATCCAACATGGATATAGCTTCTTTTTTTCACAGCAGCATTGGATCAGTTCAGTTGTGCAGCATTGGATCAAAACAAAATAAAGCTTTCAGTACTCGTTAGCTTACTGCTACAATTAGACACTGCGCCCACTCTGTTGCCAGATTTGAGAGAAATAAGCAGGTCTATGAAAACAAGCCCCAAAGAAGCATGATACATGATGTTGTGTCATTTGAAACCAAAACTAAGGCCTCAGGATGACTTTAAGACTTGATCATGGTCATTTTTGTTTTGTAACATTGAATACAACATTTAAAAAAAGTATTTATAAAAAAAAAAAGAAATCCCGATCCCCGATTTTTTTTCTCCCGATTCCGATCTTTTGAAAATCACTTGATCGGCTCCGATCCCCGATCACGTGATCGTATCGGGACATCTCTAGTGCACATTTTTACATTTGGACTCAAACTGTTGCGTGCTAATTAGTCAAACATCAACAAACATTTTTTAATCCTTCACAACACTTGTTGCTACACACATCCAGGTAAGACGGTTTACTTGAGGCATGTTCACTTATTCTCTTCTCCCTCTAGGTCCTGCTAATTGGTAAATCCATCAACTTCCTGCATCAGGTCTGTCAGGACCGAACACCGCTCGGCAAAATCACGCCGGCGTCAAACTCTGCAGACACACCCAGAGATAGTAAGAGTCTCCGTGTCTCTCTTATGTCCTCTCACACTTTCCGGTAAACAATTTCAGAGCATGTCTTTCTCTTTTACTGTTTCTGTGCACGTTTATTGCACGTAAATAAAGGTTAATGCTGACTTTCCTTGGAAGTCTTTATTGTTGACAACATCACCGACCAATAAGAAGCCTCTCCTGTATTCCCTCCTCATCGTATTGATATGGTTGTATTGACGTAGGCGAGTGGACGGGCAGTAATCGATGCTCTTACCGCTCGCTGGCCTTGTCCTCCTCTGCATTGACTATATAGAGGAAAAAAGGTATACTTAGCTATTGATCCAGTCTGCAGGACTTCTCCTGACCTGTTTGATCTTAAGCTCTTACTGTATGTGATGAAGGACATCAGGTTCTCCTCTGCATCATCGTCCAGCAGCAGCAGACCAGGAAACCAGACTGCAGGAATTAGACACGTATTACTCATTGGGAGAAAAGAAAAAGTTGTTATTGGTCTTGCGAAATATGTTTGATTAACTGGCAGCACTAAAGTGACCTAGTAATCAGTCTGTCCCTGACAAAATAAGGATTTAAGATAAGATAGTAAAAAGAGCAATTCAATATCTCGTTAATGAATTACTTTGTCATCTCTGTCTCCTCGTAGCTGCGGAGCTGCTGTCAGACCTTGAAGGGGCATTTCAGGAGAAGATCGACGCCGCCTATTTCGACACCAGCAAATACCTGCTGGACGTTCTGAACCGAAACTACCTGCTGCTGGAGCACCTGCAGGCCATGAGGAGATACCTGCTGCTGGGCCAGGGAGACTTCATCAGACACCTGATGGACCTGCTCAAGTGAGGAACACACACTTTGAATCTTTGCATTTTATTTATTAGACAGAATATGTATCCTAATTATTTAAATCTTAGACCGGAGTTAGTGCGTCCCGCCACCACTTTGTACCAACACAACCTGACGGGGATCTTAGAGACGGCAGTCAGAGCCACCAACGCTCAGTATGACAACGCAGAGATCCTCAAGAGGCTGGATGTACGCCTGCTGGAGGTAATGTGTGTGTGTGAGAGTGTGTGTGTTGCAGGTCTGACCTAAGCATCCCCTGTTCTTTTGACAAATGTCTTTTTGTTGCCTCTAGGTGTCTCCAGGTGATACCGGCTGGGATGTTTTCAGTCTTGACTACCACGTTGATGGACCCATTGCTACGGTATGACAAAACTCACACATTCAATCTCCTGATCTCTATGTATTACTGCTGTCATCACATATTCGAATATATAAATGTGTGTGTGTGTGTGTTTCAGGTGTTTACAAGGGAGTGTATGGGCCACTACCTGCGTGTGTTTAATTTCCTGTGGAGGGCAAAGAGGATGGAGTACACACTGACGGACATCTGGAAGGGACAGATGTGTAATGCCAAGCTGCTCAAAACCATGCCAGGTACTAAAATAACATTTTTTTTCTTAAGCACATGTTATTTTGATATTGATGTGCTTGTTTTGTTCCTTCCCTTGTGCTTTTCACCCTGCAGAGTTGTCCGGTGTGCTGCATCAGTGCCACATCCTGGCCTCCGAGATGGTCCACTTCATCCACCAAATGCAGTACTACATCACCTTTGAGGTCAGACCATTAGCAGCGCCGTTACCATCACAGGCTGTAAAACACCAGTAAAGAAAGAAGTAATTACTGCAGGAGAGATTTCTGCTGAGTCTGTTGAATGCTGCGGGACTCAGGATCAAATGTATCCTCCGGGTTAGGCTGCTGGTTCAAACCCAGAAGAAAAAAACTCACTTGGAAGTCAGATTAAACAGGGTGTTTTAGATGGGTCTGCAGCAGAGTTCCCGGTAGAATATTTTTTCGCCGGTCAACAAAAGGGTTTGTTCATATATCATTCATAGCCTGAATTATATAACATGTTATACCTAAAAACATGGCAAAAATTGATATTTTAGGGCTGTTGACAGTATTTTCTGAGTTATGGAGTGATAAAAAGAGATATCCAAAATCCCTTCTTTAAAAGTCTTAGATAATAATATGACTACAAAATGAAACAAGAATTTTTAACCTGGCTTTATCCAAAGTTCAGATTTCGGTTCCTGAAATGTGTTAAAATATGCGCATATTTAATGAGATAATGGCTCATTTGCATATTTAAACATGCTATTTCAGAAAACTTGTAATACAAAAAACAATTGCCTTATTGTAAGTAATTAACTGGAGAAATTTCTAGCTGATATCTTTAAGTTAAAAAGATTACCCTATTCACCTGGGGTGTCTCGCCTTAAAACTTGTTGAGCTAAAACTTGTCTTTGCTGCTGCCTCAAAGAGTAGCAGGAGGGAGAGGGGGGAGAGGAGCAGGGGGAGACAGGTGAGGCTGGTTCAGGAGCACAAACACTCACAACTATAAATGAACCAAAAATAAATAAATAAATGAGTCTCCAACTCAGAGTTCCCGTTAGAATATTTTTTCGCCGGTCAACGTGTCCGTTAAAGTTGAAATCTTCCGGACACAATTTGAAAAGTGCCGGTCAAAGGTCTTCTTTGTTATTATTGAGCTTTAAAACAAATTGATATGATTCGATATTAAACAAACTAATTATAGTAGATTAACTATTCAAAAGTGAACAGTAATTTACAATAACACGGGAATAATAAACGGAGCGCTCTCTCTCCTGACAGCCCTTCAGTCTCATGCAGCTCGCGGATCAGTAATGAGTGACCCGACAGTAAAACTAAACATATCTATAACTAGTTACGGTAGTTTGAGAGGTGATTAAAATAGCTACGTGTGATATTCTAACCTGAAGTGTGTTTTGTTCCGCTCACCGCTGCGTGTCGACTCGTCAGCAGCAGCTGATCTCTCTCTCCCGTCAGATTAGACTTCACTCGCGTTTATGTCCATATCGATCAGATCCAGCTAGTTTTAGCTAATGATAGGACTACCTGCTTATTAAAAGACATTTAAACAATAAGCGTCGCTATGCAACCGGGTGAGGCCGCAAAGTATAGCGCAGCATTATGCATTTGTTTACATGCCGACCGGAACCCTGAGGCATTACCAACAGATCAACGCACAATTAACCCATACAGGACATCTCTTTCTCCACATTACGTGTTAGACATTAGAATTGACTATTAGTTTCTGTCACACACTCTTTTGTCTGTCACATACTTTTAGTGGCGCAAGTTGCGCAACTGATGCGGTATTGCGCTAAGGGGAAATATATTTTGACCGGAGAGATTTAGATTTGCCGGTCTTCAGCATATTTTACCATTCGTAGTCCGGTAATTACCGGCTAACGGGAACTCTGGTCTGCAGATTTGAAAGCTGGCTGATTTAAGTGTAGGTTTATCTACTCAGACATCAGGTAGAATAAATATAAGAATACTATTTTAACTGGATAGCAAGGCGCCGAGATCACTGATTGAGTTATGTCTTGATTTTTAATACAAGGTGCTGGAGTGCTCCTGGGACGAGCTGTGGAACAGAGTGCAGCAGGCGCAGGATCTCGACCACATCATCGCCGCCCACGACCTGTTCCTCGACAGAGTCATCTCAAGATGCCTGCTAGACAACAGCAGCAGGGTAACACACACACACACACACACACACACACACACACACACACACACACACACACACACACACACACACACACACACACACACACAGATTGAATCATTCTGCCTGCTCTTTTCCACACACCTCCTTTAACTCTGTTTCGGTGTGTCCTTGCAGAATCTTCTGAACCAGCTGAGGGCCATATTCGACCAGATCATCGAGTTTCAGAGCGCCCAGGACTCGCTGTACCGCTCGGCTCTGGAGGAGCTCACCCTGCGGCTGCAGTTTGAGGAGAGGAAGCAGCAGAAGGAGAGCGAGGTAAGGCGATACAGATGAGTTGGATACAGGGAGAAAAAGGGATGGTGGTTGTATGATGGCTTCTAAATGAGTGATACTGTCCTGATTCAGGGTCAGTGGGGAGTGACGGCTGAACAGGAAGCGGAGGAGAAGAAGAGGATTCAGGAGTTCCAGGAAACCATACCAAAGATGCGCTCCCAGCTCCGCATCCTCACACACTTCTACCAGGTACCAGCCTCAGTGACTTCTAGGAGCATTTAGAGCATCCTTATTATTATCATCAGAGGCTGTTGCAGCTCCAGATTTATGGAACGACTTGCCCCTCCAGGTTAGACTTGCTCCAACTCTGCTTGTTTTTAAATCTCGTTTGAAAACCCATTTCTTTTCCCTGGCATTTACAGACCAGGTGACACTTGTGCTTTTACATTTGGGTTTTTATCTTACTAGTGTTTTGTATTGTTTGTACATCATGTAGGAGTTTCTCAGTCTGTGGCTTCTGATCTGGTTTCATTGTCTCGTGTTTTACATTTCAATCAATCAATCAATCAATCAGCAACTTTATTAATCCTGCAAGGGGCAATTGGTTATGAGCAGCAGCTTATGTCATGTAGACAGGCAGGAACATACAGGAAGAAAACACACAGATACACCCGGGAGCACAGATGTGGATAATTCCAAAATACACTATAAATAGTTCATAGCATCACATTAATAAATAAATAATCAAGTTAAAAGCCTTTTCAAGAATTTTGAATTTGTTTCATGTCCTGTCTGTTTTTTATGTATTTATGCTATGTGTTTATACAGTTGTTTATGTACAGCACTTTGTTCAACTCTGTTGTTTTTAAATGTGCTATAGAAATAAAATGGATTGGATTATCTAATTTTAATATATATTATTTGATCCACTCCTTTCCCCTCTCCAGAACATCGTGCAGCAGTTCCTGGTGTTGCTGATGACCAGCACGGATGAGAGTCTGCGTTTCCTCAGCTTCAGACTGGACTTCAATGAGCACTACAAGTAAGGAAACTAAAACACCTTTAAGGACACAGAAATAATCCTAGAGAGCTGTTTATAAAATATATCAGATCTCTGTGTATTATAGGGTTCCTTCAGGAGAGATTATATTGTGTTCTGATCCCTTTATATACTCAAAATGTTTTTTTATGTCACCTTCAGGGCCAGGGAGCCGAGGCTGCGAGCATCACTGGGAACCAACAGGGGGCGACGGCAGTCAAATATCTGACGTGAAGACGATGACAATAACAAGCGAGGCTCCCACTGATTGGAGTAGGACAACACATCGAGGGGCCGCACAGCAGACTTCTGTTTCGAGATGATGTCATGCCTTGGAGGAGTGAACAAGCAGGTCGCCAAGTGATGACATCACAGCAGACAGCTCCAGTGAAGTCAGCTGTGTGGGACCCCAGAAGATTTAAGTCCAGTAAATCAAACTTTTAAAATAAGCGCCGTTAAACAGACTGAAATCCAGCTGGACATGGGGTCAGACTGAACTCACACAGGCATGCCTTAATATGAACGAGGGGAAAAACTCTTTTCTCAGCGTTGGTTGCCAAAACTAGTCCCATCACACGTAATGTATGTAAATAGAGTTTATGCAAAAATGTAAATGTGTGTGTATATTTGCATCTCGACACCGTCACCTGTGGCTTTGCATCTTTTCACTAGGGTTCAACCGATATGGGTGTGAGGTTGACATTTTTGCAGTTTAGTATTTGTAACAGATATTACAATTATTAAAGTAGAGCATTTTTTTTGTACAATTTTTGTGTTTCTGCTGCAGATGTGCTGGAAACACTGACACTGTGCAGTCTTCAGAATATTGAATATTTCTGTTCAGTATCGGCACGATATCGGTCTAACCCTAGTTCTTCAATCTCGCCTCCTTACAATTCAGGGTTTTTGAGTGTGTTCGGTCAGCTGATCACAATCACACAGAGGATTTTGTACTTCACACTCTGGCTCATTCAGCCCCTTTGTTTCAAACTTTGTTTACACCTTATCTGACATTAGTTGTTGATTTCAATAGAAGCGTCACTGTTTGACATTACATGTGTGAGGCATAGGAAACAAAAAAGCCTCTTATGAGTTCAGATTGAAGTTTGGTTTCCCTGCTTTGTTTACAGTTTGTGCTTTTATGTCTGTATGAGAGATGAAGCAACAACCACAACAACCTCACTCTACTCATTTCATACACAGGAGCTACACATGTTCAGATGTTTCTTTAAGAGAAATGTATTTTTTCATTTATTTAACAATGAATGGTTTTAAATGTTGAATTGGGCAGTTTATTTTCTGACGTCCGACATAAAGAAGGATGTGTGGTTTGTAGTGTTAATAAATAAGGTTTGCTCTGCGCACATTGAGAAGAAGCTGCTGACGGGCGGATTCGGTTCAGTGTGGTAGCAACGTTGCGGTTCATCACCTTCCCACTTCATGATCATTCATAACTATCTGCTGGTATCAAAAGTCGAATGCTTTTTGCTTTAAAAAAGGGCCAACGTGTTTGTTTGGATCGAAAAGTCAACAGTATTTTAATCACTAAAGTATTACAATCATTTTCATGTGAACAGCATCGATCTCACCGTATAGGAGCTCTAATCCGAGGTCAGCAAGGACATGTTTCTAAAAGCAAAACAGGAAATCTAAAAGACGTCAAACATGCATTTTTAGAGGATACAGTTAATGTAGTTGTATAGGCTTAGAATACACTTAACTTCAAACCCTAAATGATTAGGTTTTCACTCTGACGTCCAACTTTAATTTCAGTCACAAAGTGTTTCCTGGGAAGATATTTACTCCTGCAAAGCAATCTCTATTTAATGTTGTCTCTAAGTTGTACTGCCAATGAAACAAACTGGTGCTGCACATGGTCACCGCTCTCTGACAATTCATTCTTCATTGTGTGAAAAATATGAATTGGGTAAGCGCTCCTGTCCTGTGTGTCTCTGTCTGTCTTCTACATCCTATAGCACATAATGTATAGAATATAGGGAATCAAACCATCCCGCTTCTTCTTTAATAAAAATGTTTTTTATGACTGTGTGTTCTGGTGTGATGCTGTGCTGATCTGGCTCTTTAGCTGTCGTTTAGTGCCATCTAGAGGCAGGACATCAAAGATTAATTGTATGTAAAGTTTCTAGATTATAGGATTATTCAATTGTTTTGATTGACATGATTATCATTTGTAGGTAACACTATATAACCTGCACCAAGTTTGATCTACTCGTGGTCTTCCTCCTCTCTTCAGAGCTGTAAATGATCCTTTAAAAGTCAAATAACTTTCATTTATTCACTTTTAATTGAATAGTTTTAAAGTAATTTAAACTCCTGAAACGTTGTATTACAAGTTGAAGGACTTTGATCAATACTACATTTCCCATAATGCAACTCAATAACTTAGATTTGTTGTAGGGTTTGATTTGGATGGACGAAACGCAATTAAAAGTAATTGCATTTAAGTTAGAAGCTAATTTGCCTCTGTAGTCCCCGGGCGTTCAGATAGGAAACAAACAACAACAAATACACTTCATAGAACAACAAATTAGCTGTTTCTGTTGACTGATTGGATTGTGTTTAGAGACAAAATACAAACTACCTTTATGGCATAATAAGAAGCTATTGGAAGGGAAACTATTGGGTTTGTGAAAGTTGTTTCATCCTATATTTTTTATTTGACTCGGCCAGCTTTGTAAACAAGTTGCATTTTATTCTTGAACAAATCTTATCTCAAAGCTCCACATCTTGAAGTTTGCTACCGCCAATGGAGCATGCTCTGTCATGACCTTAGTGAGGGTTAAAGTAATGACAGTTAATAATCTGTATAATATACAGTGAAGTGTGTTCTGTTGTTAGACATTGATACAGTGGGTGTTAGAATGAACTATGTACACTAGAGGGAGTAACAGCTTTTCTTTTTTACCCCCCATTCACACACACTTAATCATCCTGGCTCTACATCCTTTCGTGTGGAGATGCTGCAATCAAAAAGCTGATTATTACACAATGTTCTAACGTTTCTCTGTCTTATATACTCACATTAGGTTGTTCTGTGCAGCCTGTGTAATTCAGACGGTGTCCTGTATGAAAGGGAGGCTCTGGTTCACTTCCTGGTGGATGTTGGAGGGAGATGTTCACAGTGCGGAGGCAGGAGGTGTGAAAGTCCTGTCACAGC
>NC_136901.1:5566273-5806273 GCF_949606895.1 Notothenia rossii
CGATTATTCATTTACTTTGAAAACATCGATTTATTGGAGAAAAAAAATGTGTATGTTTGCTTGTAACAGTATGTTTTTAATAGTTGATTACCCTGAACTTTAAGTATAATTCAACTGAAAAACCAATACAAAAAAAAAAATTTAAATAAAAAAATAATTGTTTTATTTCGATTACGTTGTTTGCGTAATCGTTGCAAGCCATAATCGTAATTGCGATTAAAATACGACTAATTGAGCACCCCTATATGGTGATTGGTTTTCCAAAAATTCAACTAGAAATAACAATAAACATGTTACTGATATACTTATCTAAAAAACGTAATTCTTTTGGATTTCATTTCCTGCTTTAAGTTTAGCTAGGAAATCAAAGCATGTACTATAAACTCGAAAATGAACATTCCTCTTGTATTTTGTAAAACAGATATTTTATTTGATCCATCTTGTAATTGTTCATTGATTGGAAAGCAACTATGTGGCAAATCATGTCATGTGCTTGTAGACCCCTGTGACTATTAGGAATAAAGTATATCACGGGACAACATGAGACAACATGTGAAAGGTTGACTCTTAAAGAAAGCATGTAAACAAAAAGGAGGCACTCACGAAGAGGTCAGGTCTGAAAGAAGTCGCTTGAAACCCTCGGGCAGGTGATCTCTCTGCAGCTGATTTCTTAATGTTGCAGCGTTGTTATTTCTCTCTTCTCCGCTCCTCTGCATAACCCGACTCCTCCGCACATCTTGACAGCTTTGCTCCATAGCTGAATATTTTTGAATTGATAGACACCCGTACCAACCGCTGGAACTTCTTTGAGGCGCTCAGACACTTTCTCTGTCACCTGTTTGTGAAAACTTTGCCTGGTTCCTTCTGCAGTCACACAACATTTTTTAGTTTTAAACTACATAGGTGAGTGTATAGAGGCATGGCTGTTGTTTAATGACCTACAAACATACTGTAGTGACCATCCAGAGACACACATGTAACACAGTTTACAGGATTTTTGAAAGTAGAAAAAAGGCTATTCATGTATTATTTTATTTAACATTTCAAAAGTGTACAATTGCCACAATCCAGACTCCTTACATGACGACAGATACTCTCAATTATCAGCAGCTGTTTCTCTCCCCACTCTAAGTCACACTACCTTTTACAAGGAGCACAGGATGACATTTTCTTTGCCATCGCTCTCATACAGTAGCTGCCCTTTTCCTGCCTGCGGTTCATCAACCTGCTGGATGTGCTCATCTGGGAATGACGCAGTTCCTCTGTGTAAATATTCTGGAGTAAAGTGCACGAGACAAATGGTCTTCTGAACTCTCCAGGTGTAATACCTTCAAAAAGGTCATGAAGACGGCCGGGGGGGGGAGGTGGAAGTTTTTGCAATTTTTTTTATACACATTGAGCCTCAGAATGTCTCTATGTGCAAACTCCGCTGCACAATACGTGTGTTAAACTCAAGACAAGCCAAACAAAGCCTGTTGGAAAAGTGCTTGTTGAGATTTCAGAGAGCATTAAGCCTGTGTGATTTCAGTTATTGAGTGAGACGCCTCAGCATCACAAGCTGTGGCCGCGTTGAAGATATTTATTCGGCTTCAGACGGTGAAATGGATTGATGGACACATTAGAGGACGGATAAAGAATAGTTTATTAGCACACTTGTATTCAGACGCATGCACAAGAGTCTCGCCGTCAGTCATGAGGCCTGATGGGAGAAGCTGTCTGCAGGCAGGAAATGCCACCGACTCCTCTATTGACTGACAGCAAAAAATAGAGAGCTGGATCGACAGGGGTGTGTGTGTATGTGTGTGTGTGTGTGTGTGTGTGTGTGTGTGTGTGTGTGTGTGTGTGTGTGTGTGTGTGTGTGTGTGTGTGTGTGTGTGTGTGTGTGTGTGTGTGTGTGTGTGTTGTTAATGTTTGATGAAAGTGCTGCAACTCTATCATATTTTTAGGTAATGAAAACGAAACATTATGTCATCATCATTTGTCTTTTCTAGCACATGTAATGCTGTTCAACACACAGTGGATAATGAGGGCAATGTTTGTATATATTATTCTGCAGGGCTATTAAAAGAAGGCAAAGCAAATACAAAAAACAAATATATATAACACACGACGACCATTAGGAAAGGGAAAACCCCATAAAGCATAATAAGGCCCCTTTAAATGGGTCAATGTCACATTATATATTTGCAGGAAACATAGCAATGAAAACATAGGACTTCAAAAAAAGACACACAACACAGTAAAACAAAAATATACAATAATGACAAACTGAAACACTCATTGTCACACTGTCCCGAAATTGACACCTGATGGACACACGATTAAGGAAATGTTCAAATTCGGCTCTGATCGTAACAACATAGGACCATTCGTGAGGGCATCTTAAGCCCTCGTATGACCGCCGGTGGAGTTTCTCAGGCTCCGGCAGCAACTTCGGGAGCGGTGGCCACATCTTTGGCATAACAGAGCATTGCCGAAGGACCTTGTGAAGGTTCATTTTCGTGTTGACTTCGTGTGTCCATTTTGCCCTTCGTAAGGCATTCGTGAGGGCATCTTAAGCCATCGTATGACCGCCGGTGGAATTTATCAGGCTCCGGCAGCAACTTTGTGAGCGGTGGCAAAATCGTTGGCATGCCAAAGATGTCCTCACGAATGTCCCGATGTTGTTACGATCAGAGCTGAATTTGAACATTTCCTTTATCGTGTGTCCATCGGGTTGTTTTATTGCACAACAAAATCATGTAAACATATTATGTAAACAACCCAATTTGTGTTCTGTGAAACTAAAAAGGATCTAATATATTATTTTGAAGGCGAGGAAGTTGTTGTTGCTATGGAAACAACATGACGGAGAAAACTTAATATCTTCTACATATAAAGACGGAGAAAGTAAAGAACAAAGTCTCAAAATATCAGTACAGTATCATACTGTAATTACTTTCGTTGCAGTTGTATGTCTTAAATGTAATGTAAATGTTGCCTTCGTGTGTGGTTCGGGGCCATCTTCATGCAAAATTCACAATTCCATATTCGTGTGTCCATCGGGTGTCAATTTCGGGACAGTGTGACAGGGGCTTTACCGATAATGATCAGCATCATGAAAGCACCCAGGTTGTAAAGAGTCCAATGCATGCATGGGTAATGCTGCAGTTCACCAGTACTCTCACATGACTGTGTATAAATCAGTAGATTCTTGTTTATTGTTCATTTCATTCAGTCAGATAAAGTCTGTCTCAACACTTGGGATTTCTCCCCAACGACCTCATTTGTTCACAGTAATTATTCTAATGTCTCATAATTAACGAGGCCCTGATTTATTGATGTTGAGATTCTACATGTAGCTTCACTGTGATGACTGCTGAGGACTTGGTAATAGAGCTGCAACGATTAGCCTCCTAATCGACGGAAAAAGGATGTCAGAGAAGGCCGTTTTCAGTCTCTCAAATATGGAGATTTCACACTTTTTTCTGTTTTATTTCATAATAAAATGTCTGTTTTCAGCTGACAAAGCAAGGCATTCAAAGACTTCAACTTGGACTTTGAGAAACTGGGATGGATCCTCAGTTGCAACATTTCTTGGTTATGTTAAATAACTTCAAGTTGAAGGACAAAATGTGACGGCTAAGTCCTAGCTTCCTATCTGGTTATCTTTTCAACTGTCTAACAGAGAGGTTAGAAAAGTGTCATCCAGAGCAGGTAAAGTTAATTTATTTCTGCCCCCTATAATTAAGAGTAATTGTGGTGACAGCTGCCGGCACACACCTGGACGATTACCTACTGTGAATGTAAAAGTGGCTGAGTGGCGTCATGACCCCACGGGGGAAATTGCTGGAAGATCATGTGACAAACCTCTCTGACACATCAGGCTAAAAAGCTTTCTGTATTCATTCAAATCTCTGGGATTTAAGTATGGATTTTCCTTTTAAACATTCATCTGACACACGCTCTCATGCATACGCACCAAATAAATGTTTTGCTCCATTGCCAGTTGCCAAGGACTTCAAACCTACACACCTAAAAGCACTTTTCTCCCTCTTTGTGCTGCATTGATCTCTCTGTCTGGCTGATTCTCTGCTCCAGTCCATGTTTCTCTTTCCATACCAGCAAAGAGGTGGACAGAAATAAAGCGGCACATTCTCAGAAAACTCCAAAGGAAGAGCTTTCTCTGTAAAACCATGGGGCTATGGCTTAAAAACCACTCTCTAAAAACAGGGGGATAAGAACCGCTCGATAGGACTCAGCTTAGAGAGAAACAACACGCTGACCTACTGTACCTGTTACCCAAAACTCAGCTTGTTCTTTTCAATTCACACCCACGGCTTCTATTTCCTAGAAAAATGTACCATTCCCAGAAGTTTCACTGGTTATTCTAACTCTCACAGGGAGATCTACCCTGAGTTTCAATCACAGGCTTTAAATCTCAGAAGCAAAGTGCCCTTTTGTTCATTTCCTTTTAGTTTTCCAGCCTTTGCAATTTCTTTGCTGTGTAGAAAAAGCACACGGATTCCAGAGAAGAAGACTGAGATAAACTTGACATTACAAACCCGGTGATCTCTCTAGAAAATAATCCCAGTTCTCATGAGATAATAAAATAATTGAATATCCAGATTATTATAGGATATTGGTTTGTTAGATCAGGGCCAGCCGGGGAAATCTGATTCATATGAAATGTAATATTTATGAATTCTGATATTGAAGGCTTCTTTCTAACTGCGATATTAAACCTGCTGAGGTGCCCTTCAAAATCGTGTATTAATCCACTCAGAACGGCCAACTTGAGGCCCCAAGCGACGACATGGTGAGATGAGGTGTTTTTGGAAAGAAAGTAGGCTACTTTGCAAATATAATTCCTGTTTATTATTATTATCAACACAGTTACTTTTTTATACAGTGAGGTAAATGGTAAATGTGCATGTATGTCATTCAGTATGCGTTTACAGGTGAATACGTCTGCATTTCCTGCCAAATATTAGCCTAAAAAAGATTAAAATATAATTAATGCAAATAAACTACTTCTATTAATAATAATAATCATAATCAATTCAATAATATAAATACTATATTATTATATTATAATATAGTTGTAATATAGTCAAGACAAAAAATGGTTATGTTATGACATGCTCAAAAACTGATATTTCTTAAATCTGTATTCAAATGTAGTTCCCTCAGCAATGTATCAACAACTACACACACATTTCTATCAGTATGTCTCTGTGTTGTGGTTGACATGTTGATGACTGTTAGGAGTTAAGGGGAGAAGCTGAGCATCACCATGAAATGTGCAAATTGACATAAAAATGAATAAAAGGGGAAAAAATGCTCCATGTTTTTTAGGCTGTGAACTTTAACTGTTATGTGAGCCAACTAGACAGACAGTGTACCACTCTTCCTCCTGTACATTAGCAGATAAAAGGCATAACATACTTGAATGAATGGTAAATAAAGAATGCTGGAAATAACTGCATCTCCATTAGCCTATATGCTATGCAGAGACTGCCTTCTTCATGTCGTGAATTGCAGCTGATGTTTTAATATGGCAATTGGCAATTTGACTTATACAACATTCGCAAGTTGTACATTAGACTGATACAATAACCCACCTTCGAGTGATGCTCTAGTTTCTTCATGTTTGTTTTTTTCCCCCTCTTGCTTGCGCCGGACTGAAACTGTCTTTTCACCGACATCTCTTCACCTGCACTAGTGGCCGTATGAAAGCCGTGATTGGTCAGATGTCGATTCATTGCAACGGTGTCGGGTTACAGACGTGTTCCCACTTGTCACCTCTCACTCTCACTCTCGCGGGGGGTGCACGGAGAACTGAGCGGAGAACTGCGCTCAGCAGCTGAGGCCCTCTGGGCGGGGCCCCCTGCGCAAGGCGGAGCCCCATGCAGCCTGCGTGATTGGCCTGTAGGGAGGGGCGGCCCTGTATAATCCACTCCTCCTCTCCTCACCACGCAATGTCACTAACGGCCCGTCTACACTACAGGCATGAAAAAATCTTGAAGCTGGGCGTGTCTGAAGCTTGGCGATTTTTTACGAGCAACCAATCACATGAATCTCCCGCCCCCGACATACAAAGCAATAGCAATGTTAAAACGAAGTAAACTGGATATAAACTCTCCAAACAGGCGAAAAAAATATCAGTTTCACCCACTGTCTCTGCCACCTCCCTCCATGCCTGGTTCCTCCGGTTTGTATCCCGGTAAATAGTTCCGGTCGTAAAGAACCGGGTGATTTGCTACCGTAATATCTCGTTTGGAATATGAGGAAATGAACTGCGGTCTGGCTCTCCCAGCTTGCACGCGGTTTGATTGGCTGCGCTTGCACTGGCGGGATTTGCATAAACGGAATTTGATTGGCTGATGCCAAGCATCGAGCCTCAAAAGTTGAACATTGTTCAACTTTTGATGCCGATAGATGCTCATGATGCTTGCAAAGCCATGCCATGCTCCCCACAATGCAGTTCGGCGAAGATTAAAAATCTTCTACGTCACCCCATTCAAGTGAATGGGCGAAGCGTTGAAAGCATCTTTTGATGCCTGTATGTAGACATACCGTTACACACAGAATAGAATAGCCTCTGGCGCGACCTTTGGGGTTTTAGCCTTTCCAGATGATTCACATGCACAGAAACCTATATAAAAGGCACGGACACACCAGGCCGATTATCGGCGTTGGTGGGCGTCAGGCCGACGATGAGCGTTGACACGCACTACTCAGATTTGTGTGTCCCGCACCGTCGGGTCTTTTCAGCCGGGCCGACGCCTGTTGAATCGGCGGGCAGTCGGCCAAAGGCAGCCGGCAAAATAAATCACTCTGATTGGCTGTTCAGCTAGCGAATCAGTGCATGAGAAGCGAAACGGAAGCGAGGGACCCAAACAAACTATTAAGAGTTGAGATTTCATTTAACTCCAGCTCTCGACACAGGTTGGGGAAAGCCCCGTGAGCTTCTCTCTGTAGAGTGAAAATGGAACACGCTATTTGTTGTTTGTTTATATCACGCAGTCTGTTTTTCTTCTTCTCTCTGTGTATCACGCAGTCTGTCTTCCGGTTGTTGCCTCTTTTGAATGACGAATACACACTACCGCCATCTGCTGGTAAGGAGAGTTATTGCCACTCACGCATGCACAGTTTGAACGTGCTTCTTGGCCGTCGGCTGAAGTCTTTACTCTGGGTTTATCACTGATCCAGATGTGAACGGATGCACTTGTTAAATGTTAACCCGGGGATATTACAGGCCAGTGTTAAACCTGGGTTAGCTCTGCCTGCTTTTGTTCTAGCCCTCAATAATCCCTGCAATTTCCTCACAGCAGCTCAGTGCTGAAGCTTTGAAAGTGAATACAGAATACAGAAGGGGGTCTCAGAGGGGCGTCGAGAGGCACGGTGCTCATGCCAATGTTCATTTATACTTTATTTTATTCTGGCTACACAGTTCACTCTGACCTCTCAGGAAGAGTCCTCACAAACTGACAATACTAGGCATTATTATGGGAAGATTTTGCGTCAAAACGTGACTAATTTTGATGTTTTTAAGAGTTCTTATGATGCTCAATCTGTTCTGAGTCAAGCTAAACATGACTCCGTGCTAACAGAGACGATTAGTGACGCAGCGGTTTGAAGTGGACGTTTAGTGTGAAACCCACCCCATGACTCATGGCTTTGTTTGTGCCAAAAACAGCACAGCTAGTGAAACCTAAATGTTTCAGATTGTATTGGTAAATACAACAGTTTGAGTGGTGACATATACTCCGTATTCACATTCCTTACAATAGAGCAGGAATCGTATTGTGAATATGAATGCATTATTTTGTTCATTTGGAAAGTTTGTAGTGTGTAATGTGCACAAAGCCAGATCTCTTTCTGTTCCACTCATCTCTCTCTGTATTCCTCAGTGCACTGCTCCTCATTTGCATGACAGTTGAGAAATATATTGGCAAAGCAGCGAGACAAAGGCTCCCACTGTCTTTAATTGTGTCCTCTTTTCTCTCTTTCAGTGCCCCTCAGATAACAACATGTTTCAGTCATCAGTTTGCATCAGACACGCTGTAGCCAAAGCTGTGTCCAGAATTGAATCACATTAACTGAACAATACTCGTAACAAAAGCCAACATAGATTCAATTAAAAGTTGTAATAAGGGACAATTTGCCCAAAATCAAAAATACATACTCTTCAGCCAAATGTATTTTTTGGCACTTTGAGCACCATCTCATCTCGTGCCATCTAATTCCATTATATTGGAGAGAAGACAGACAGCTATATGGGCAATATCTCTGGGAACTCAGACCGTAACAATCTAAATGGATAAATAGCACCACAGGGGAAATGCTCCATAGAGCCGAGGGAAAACTCCTGAGTGGAAAGTGATTCCTTTCACATTCTAAATCATTGTTGATATCAAACATATTGATTAGTACAGCTAGCTTTAATTTCAAAGCACTTTGAAAGATTCAAAGCTTGAAATAATATGGCTGCCAAAGTTTATCAAAAAAGAATACACACACACACACACACACACACACACACACACACACACACACACACACACACACACACACCAGGTTTCTCCTTTAAGCTATGATGCTTTCTTGGTTGCCATGGCAGCCAACGAGTATCTCTGGTGCCAGGCAGAATTGGGCTCTGATTGGTTAATCAGTATTCAGGCTGCGTGTCTGCTAGGCTGGATGCTGCTCTGCTCTGCCCTACCCCTGTTTGTGTGTGTGTGTGTGTGTGTGTGTGTGTGTGTGTGTGTGTGTGTGTGTGTGTGTGTGTGTGTGTGTGTGTGTGTGTGTGTGTGTGTGTGTGTGTGTGTGTGTCCATCAACTGTCACTTATCACCTGAGGGATAAATTATACCTTGCTCTCCTCCCTTCTCTTTCTCCATTTCCTGTAGTTGAGAAAAAAGAGTAAGAGTGATGAATGAATCGAGGTGAAGAGGAAGCAGAAGAGTAGTGGAGGGAGATTTGGGGAGGAAAAGTGGAAGAGAGGGGGTCAAAAGGGGGAGAGGGATGAAGAAGAATGAGTGACAGCGAGAGGGACGACGCTGACCTCTGACTCTCATCTTTAATGTTTAGTCAGAGGAGGTTTAGCTTGTCAATCGGAGGCACATTTTAAATTCTAATGAATCCGTTTGAATTTAGAGCAAATATACATCAAAGCATTATATCATTCATTTTTTATGATCACCATCTTGAGAGTCAGAGCCGATTTTGGGCGTCCCGTGATAGTTCATACGTCGTTTCAGAGCGTGAAATGAAGACAGAGGCGGTGATTACAAAGGAGTGGAGGGTTTGATCTTAACCTTTTCAGAGTGATTGACAGCAGTCTGGTTGCCATGGGGATATAATGAAAGTGCAGACTGCCTTACATAATGCGATTGTGTGTGTGTGTGTGTGTGTGTGTGTGTGTGTGTGTGTGTGTGTGTGTGTGTGTGTGTGTGTGTGTGTGTGTGTGTGTGTGAGAAAAGCTCAGATTTCTACGTTTCAGCTCCAGTTAAAGGGTCACCTGTCCTCTAGGGATGAGGAAATTCCTGTCATGCTGCACTGCTGTTTTAGTTGTTTGGAGATACAAGGTTTTTTACGTAACTGCACTGGTGAGGGGGATAGAGGCTCCAAGTAGCCATGATTACTATGAAAACCATCTATGACGCATGCCTTTGTGTGTGTGTGTGTGTGTGTGTGTGTGTGTGTGTGTGTGTGTGTGTGTGTGTGTGTGTGTGTGTGTGTGTGTGTGTGTGTGTGTGTGTGTGTGTGTGTGTGTGTGTGTGTGTGTGTGTGTGTGTGTGTGTGAGTGCATGTAAGTGAGTGTGTGCATGTTAGTGTGAGTGCATGTACTGGAGCGCCTGTTGTCTTTGATGATAATGAGGCAGACAGAAACAGGCTCTCAAGTGAGCTCTCAATGCCACCTCAAACACATCGCTCCAGCACAGGCATACATCTGTGTGTGTGTGCGTGTGTGTGTGCGTGTGTGTGTGTGCATTTGTGTCAGATAAGAGACCATAAATCCCAACTCGGTGCCGTTTTAATGAAATTAATCAAAAAGACAGGAAATCGAAACATTTTGCACCATGTGATAACAAAATGTCATTTTGCTTTGCGGCTATAATTGGCTGCTTTTTAATAAGAGATTACTGTTCAGCCATTTTGCTTTGTGCATAATGGAGTTTTACTTTAGCTGGTGGCAAAAGTGATCTCATTAATTGAGTCAAAGCACACTTCGTGGAGCCAAACAGGGCCGTAGCCAGGATTTAAGGGTCTCTATTTCACCAGAAGATACCAAACCACTTATGGGTTACTAAAGATTTTAACTCCCGAAAGTAGGTAATGTTTTTAACTCGGTTTGTCTCTCAGCGGGATTAGGAAAAAGCTACTGGCCTGGTTTTCATGAAACTTGATAGAGGGTCATGAAAGAAACCAATTACAGTTTGTAGCAGATCAGAATAATAAACTGAGATTTACTTTTTCTAACTTTGGGAACACTTTGACTGCATTCATGTAGTGTTGGAATATTCTCAAATCGGAACATTTTGGTACAAATTTGAATGGTTCCCCTAATCTGTTTTCTTGGCAGTATCTATCCCAACTCAGGAAACAGGACCAGCTGAGGAGCATAAATGCATCATCCTTTGTTGAGGTCTATGTTTCCTCTTTGGTAATGTCCTCCTTTATTGGACAGTGAAGAGGAAAGAGGGTGACGGGAAACAATATCGAGGACATAACCCCACTCTCACAGCTGTGGCCCTGGAGCCAAAGAAATGACGACCGTTTAAAAAATAAACGTCACACAAATGAACAATAAAGAGAACATCGAAAACACTTCTATTGCTTTAAGAGAACTTTGAAACATCTTGATTTTGTTATGAAAGTATTGAGCCCTAGAGCTACTCAATAGTGGCATAGTTCATCTCCGTTCAGGTGAAGGGGCCATATTATACTTTTGGAGGTTAACTTTTGGATTGCAGACCATTTACATGCACAAACAAACAACAAACTTTGCTGACAGAAGGACACGATCTAGATCCTGTCATCGCCTTCTTCAATGATCAATTACACGTCCAGCAGAGGATGAACGTATATATGATGGATGTTTACACTTAGAAAGATAACAACTTTTAATGGCACCCTGATAAGGCCAATATAGAATATAAATTGTGCCGGATGCAGAAACTACAAATGAGAAGCTATTCTCAACTCACTTTGCAGACATTAAAGTAATTGAATTTGTCTGGAGAGTGATGAATCACACAGGTGCAGTATTATGACAAAGTATGGGAGTTAAAATGCATGCAAGACGCTTTAAAGTATGTGACATGATAGCAGAACAGATGGTGAAACAAAATACTTAAGATGACAAAGAGTGACAGGAGAAAGATAAAAATAACTGAGGTAGGATGCAGCAAAAAAGTCATGGCAAAGTTCACCAACTTAACACTTACTTATTTAAACAAGTTATAAATAACGTTAAGCTATCATCAGTTTGAATTAGAGATTAAGCATGCAGCTTTTCATTGCATATCATTAAAGCTGCAGTGCTTTATAAGCCACATCTAGCTAATTAAACACCATGTTGCCCTTCAAAGTACACCTCATTTACATATGCAAATTCTAATGACATCCACTTAATTAAAGTATTCGCTTGTTCATCTGTCATTTAAAGGAGGCCAGGCGGTGTGTGTGTGTGTGTGTGTGTGTGTGTGTGTGTGTGTGTGTGTGTGTGTGTGTGTGTGTGTGTGTGTGTGTGTGTGTGTGTGTGTGTGTGTGTGTGTGTGTGTGTGTGTTTCTGCCTGTCAACCTGCTGCCATACATATGCTTAATGGTGCTTCCAACGAAATCTATTTCTCTGAGTGTTTTTGACTCAAAAGATAAATTATGAAATTATTCTGTAAAACTTTGTTGCTTTTTCTGCACAGTTTTTGGACAGAAAACAGCATGTCAATCAGGGATTAAATACATATAATAATAATACTTCTGCTAAAAAGACACAAAGCTATTTCTTTAAAGATTAAGTCACTTCCTTTTTCTGCAGCTAAAAATGGCTGATAACACATCGTACCCGTAGGTCAATAAAAATAATGAATGGAATTAATTGTAATGTTGGATGATGGATGAATAAATACAGGGATGGTAAAATGGTTATTTGACATCAATCAGTCCAGTCCTTTATATAAATCCTTTATTCAATATTGTTTTCTGTGTGTATACAATGGATTGGACACAAACTGTACAGTGCAGACAAACTGTTTGCATAATATGTATGTAAAGGTAACTGTACATTTACCGACAGACAGAGTAATCTCCCTTTAGGTTAGCGCCAGTGACATTTTGCTTTTGGCTCATAGCTAGCATGGTTTGCATCACAGCGGGTTGTTGTACATCTTGGTTTTCCGTATTGTAATTAATCCCAGCTTCACTGTAAAACTGAACCTGCGATTATATGTGCACTAGTTTCCATTAGCCCTGTTTCAGGAACACATACTGCGGATAAAACCTGGACAAACCCCACAGCAGCATGAACACGAATAAAGAAACCTCCGCCGTCTCTCTTTTCACTTTAATATTGAAACGTTTGTTGGATGATTTGTGGCTTTACACATGTGTGACACCATTTCTTTCCACCTTAAATGTCACTAGAAAAAGGCGTACCATGTGTTTTAAGATTTTATATAGTATAACGGTCCTTAATCAGAGAACCACCACGTGTCAGCATCTCAAATAACTTCATAAACTCAATCCATCATTGTTAAAAGAAGCAGCAAAGGATATCAAACAATTACTTCTTCTGGTTTTTTGTTATCTATATATTATAATATAATTTCCCTCTCAGCCAGATGAATGAAATAGTGATGCTCTGCTAAAAGTTTACCACGCAAGACATGCATTAGTGTAACTGTATTATAGATATGAAGTCATTTTGATTCATTCTTCCTTTGCTCCATTATTGCAATGATGGATTATACGTAATGTTAGTTGTTTCTGATGCCACACACGTCTACCGCTGCAAACCAATGTGAGAAATGAGCCAGATGCAAAGTTGTACTGGTGCTCCGCTGTAAATGTTTGTTTTGTTTTGATAACACATTTCCTACATTACCACATGCATTAGCCCCAGTCATCTTTCCTCTTTTAAAAACCATGCAACAAGTGGGAAACAGTCCAAACAGAGAGGAGAAAGGAGGAGGTGGGAATAAGTTCTCTGGCTGCGTGAGGACAAAACGAGCAGAGTGAAAGCTAGCATAGTTACAGTGAACAGAAGATTGGGGATCAAAGGATAATTGAAACGTAAAAAAGGATGAATAGTGTGTGTGTGTGTGTGTGTGTGTGTGTGTGTGTGTGTGTGTGTGTGTGTGTGTGTGTGTGTGTGTGTGTGTGTGTGTGTGTGTGTGTGTGTGTGTGTGTGTGTGTGTGTGTGTGTGTGTGTGTGCTCAGAGAAAGAAACAGCTGGGAGGAGAGCGCGGTAACTGTCTCGTTTCAGATTCAGATGTAATAAGGCAGTCTTTTGTCAGAGGAATAAAGTGGAATGGAAAAAAGAAAGGAAACCTGAGGGAGGCCAGCTACATCCTGGGTACAGTGCTGATCACTACGTCTCTAAAGTGCACCTGTACTGCAGTGGTCAGGTCACAAGCATTTTCCCGTCCTATTTTGTCCATTTTGTGCCTTCTGGTTTCAGAGCTACAGGACAAAGTGAGATGGCTACATGTGTACCTGCCACGAGAACATGAGTGGTACTTGCATGTGGAAATTAAAAGTGACCCGGGTTGTCGTGATTGCTCACTTCTAATTAAATCAGCCCTCTTCCTGTGCACAGCCCGCCGTTAGATATCTCATAATTGTAGCCTTGGTACCTGGCTAACCACCAGTGGAGAGAAATCTCGGAGGAGACGCTGAGAGTAATTGCGCCTTCGTTGTTTGAACCAATAACTGTGATTACCAGCCTGGAAACACTATTCAAGCGGTGTCTTTGGTCAGTAGCCAGGAAACCACGTCCCTTATTTCTCCATCCTCAACCATCATTAATTCTTGAGCATGTGCCACAGATCTTCAATAGCTGCTTTCACAGGATCTGAGCCACACTTCTAACCTAACAAGCTGGGCCTCTCTGAATGCAGGACCATTTCCTCCCTGCCAGCAGTGTGGACAAATTAGCTGCTTAATAATATTCGATGAATAGCAGAGTCTCGATTGTATCTCCTAAATGTCTGGCCAGGCAAAAACATTGTACTCTATAGACTGTAATTAAAGTGGCTTTTTAGACACAGGCAGCTGCGACAACACAGGATACGTAAAAAAAGAAGAAGGACGTCTACAGACCTGATTGTCAGGGTTTTTGTCTTTTTTTTTTTTACAGTTTTGCTAGTAACCCCAAGTGTGACACAGCAATATTATGTTACATCCACATTTCTTTGACGCTAGACAAGTACAACACCAGTCAAAAAGGACTTCTTACTCATCACCACGGCCCCACGTTGCACTTTAAGTAACATTTAACAGGGACAGAGCCAAAGTCGAGCGACTTTGAGAATTTGGAAATTCTTGCTAAACCCTGCTGGATAAATATTTAGCATTCAGATCTCACATCTTGAGCTAAACTGGGGATGAGAGGCACTCACATTGAATCTACAGTACGGTCCAGCGAAAAGTAATACTTTCAGATGATCCAACAGCAGCAATACATTTTGTGCATTCACATAAGATTCTTATCTCTCTTTTTTGCACACATATTTAAATTCCATTTTCCCCTTATTCACAAATATTTTCCTTTCAAAACAGTAGTTACGGAAGGACACAAATAAGCAGAGTTCACAGAGTGTAAATTGGTCAGCCACACGTGTTCGAACACCAAGGCGAGCGGCAGCTAATGAGCTCAGAGGAGAGAAAAATGTGTGAGGAACATTTCTGAGAAATGCCAATTAGAGACACTGAGATGTCTTGTATTTGAGAGTGCATTCTCCGTACAGTACAACACAGCGGGACCACATTGAACACTTTGGAGAGGTTCGTGTTTCACCTGCTACACACCTGACGCTTAATGTTGGAACAACTGTGAGGATTAGTTTTCTAGGGCGGGACGCTTTGTGTTGTTTCTTTTTTAGTTTTGGGAGGTCATTTATCTCCAGCAAATACGACAAGTGTTTCAAGGATCTGATCGAAATTCAAAGCAGAGACTTGGCCTTAAAATTGAGATTCAAAGCAAGAGAGATTGCACGGTTTCTGTTTCTTACTGAATAAATTCATTTGCTGCTGCCTCATTGTCTCCGACACTAATATGAAGCGTGGGATCACAGCATTAACGTCCCCTCAGTGATATGACGGACTACCGGTGTAGTTAATTGGCGTCTATTCTTTGACGAGTAAACAGAATGTTTGTAGAGCAGTCCGGAACAGATTGGTGCCGTGTTGACTGTCACAGTGAGAGGGCTAAGCATGGGGATCTATTTGGGTTTTATTTCTCTCCAAGGCATGTGATTTCCAGCCCTGTAGATCTAAACGTTTCAGACAAAGCTTCGTTTCAGTGGTTTGATTTTATCGCTGTGACCAAAGTGTGCTATTTGTTTTCGGGTGGTTATACAGAAACCAACTTTCTAATACTTATTTGTACTTGAATTGATAGGCTACTTTACATATTGACACAGGACCACATATTGTATTTTCACTGTACTTAAGTACAATTTTGAGGTGCTTTACTTGAGTATTTTCATTTTCTATATATCAGAGAAAAATATTGATATTTATAATAAATATTCCTCTTTATTTGTTTGACAGCTATAGTTATTAATTCCTCTGATCCTCTGCTACGGGGAGGGGTAAAGGCGTGCATTGCATTACCACAGTGCCTGTTTTTAAACCACTGGGTGGTAAATTCCACACATAGTGGCTTCAACATAATTGACCCTGTTCATTATAACCCTCATTCCTATATTTTCCTCATAACTTCAAGTACTTGGGAGGCAACAGAAAGAAAAAGTACTACTTCTTGAAGTTTCTGCTACTCCGTGTAAACAGTGACTGCTACCATGCTGCGTGGACGCCAGCATGCCTCCTGTACTTTGTGTTGCTACAAACAGGGAAATCATTCGGGTTTCATCACTCAGCTACACACTAACAAGCAGATCTCCTCCTCTCCTGAGCTACCAAGTGATGTGGAAATCATAACATTCGTAAAAAAGGGACAGAAAACAACTTGTTAGACAGAGAGGTAGACACAAAATATCTGTTTTGTGTCCGTACAACGACGCAGCTCAATATTCACTGTGTGTGCAGAATAATGAACCATCTAACAGATAATAAAGGAATACTGAAAAGACGAACATGCTTTAAGCTATGCAGTGTCAAATAAGAACTTTCTTTTCTTAACAGATATATAGTATGTGATTAAAACAGGTCATATTGTGTGTTGCCTTATTTTTAATGCACAGGGCGATTTTAAGAACATTTCCTTATAGGCTCGGTACAGAACGTCCTGTCTTAATTGATCGATGACTAAGCATCCTCTGAATCATCACTGGTTGGTATTTAAAATGTTCTTTTTGCCCGATGTTTGTTTTTTAATCTGTTTTTTATTTACGCAAAAATTGAATCCAAGTGGTCGATTTCGGGTTGGAGTCGTGTGCAACTGTGTGTGTGTGCGTGGCCACCGGCAAGCAAGCATACCTGGCAACAGAAAAAGTATCAGGAGAGGAAAGAAAGGGGCCTCATTCTTACAGATTGTCACAGAAAAATACCGGTGAAGAAGACATTTTTTTTCCCGTTTTTTGTTTATCTTTAAGAAGTCATTTTGTCTCACGTATGAGGGCATGCCACTGAACCAGTTCCCAAACATCTGGCGGGCATTGGCCAGCATTTATGGTCTTCCTCCTCCCTTTTCCCCCCGCCACCAGTCGAAGCGAGTTGTAGCGGATCCGTCCTACATCGAGACGTGACGCGACGAGCGGCCCCACTGCTGACCAGTCAGAAGTTGATGGTTTGTTTGGTTACCTTTCGTTGCAGTTTTTAGTGAGAGCGCAGCAGTGGGGCGAGTCTGGCTTGTCCTGGCCTCTGGTTGGCCAGGGGGGGGATAAAAGGGGGAGGCGGGGTTATGTCTTGTCTGGTTTGTTGACTGGTTTGCCGCCGTTCATGACCACAGGTTCGCTGGTTGTAGTTTTGGAAGACGGGGCCCCGGCGACTTTAGGCACCGCCTCCCCTACGTCGTGCAACGAAGGCTCTCGATACATCGCAACTGGAGGGGTCGCGGGAGAAAAGAGGCGGATGGGAGGAAGGAAAGAAAGGGAGTGGGAGGAGGAGAGTTGAAAGAGTGGTGAGAAATGAGAAGAAGAAGAAAGGTGTTGACAAGTGAAGGAGAGAAGAAGAGAGGTAAAAGAAGGTGAAGGAGAAAGGGGTAAGGGAAGTATGAAGGAAGGAAAGAAACCAAGAATGTCAGGAGAAGAAGTTCTATACTTTCAAATCCAATACAACAAAGAGACATTTCAGAAAACAGACATGTATTGTAAAACCACACAAATGTAAAGGAATGATCCCCCATGTGTGTGAGAGTGTGTGTTACCTTCTATAGGTTTAGGCAGAAAGTGTGCAGCTGGTTTGGTCTTCTTCACCCTGTTGCCCTTCATGGCCTGCCCCTCTTTATTGAGGCCCAGGAACCAGGCCCGGCCCGACTCCTTCTGTCTGTAGAGCATCGAGCTGTAGATCACGTAGTAGTTCTCAAACACCGACTCCTTAAACTTACACTCCGCTGTAAACAGTTCCTGCGGAGACACAGAGGAAAGACAAGTATTTAGATACTATACTGAATAACTTGCATATCAGACAATACATCTGACATCAAATGCATGTGGACCAGCTGGCTGAATGATGTGTTGCTCTAACCCCGAACAGACTCTCTCTTGTGGATGCATGTGAATACCAAACTAAACAGATAAAGGAAAGCAGATTGATTCCGCAGAAGCCCAAAGATCGCACACTCCCACCCACTCGGCTCTGCTGTTATATGTCAAAACCCTTTTCCATGGTCGCCGGCGCCTTCAGAGGAACATATTTCAGCACTTAATCAAGGTGTTATTCTTACTGGGAGAGAAATCGCAGCTCTCCAGCGTCCTTCTGCACTACTGAGCCGCAGCAAGTAAGAAAAAGGCAGGCTGATGTAACACGGGAGGTCAGAATCTGTCAGGTTTCAAAACGGCCATTTTTAAGCAATAATTGATTTGTTGAAGCCTAGTTTAATGACAACATTTTGACAAGAATTTCCACTTTGCAATACCTAACTAAAACAGTTTTTTCATATGTTATTGATAGCTTGTTTTCAACACCAGCAATCATTCAATTCACAATCATTTAAAGCTGACATTTGGGCTACTTAGGGGGAGCGAAACATGACTGAATTATCATTTCCTTGTTAAATCATTATGGCAAACATGTAAGCAAGAAATCGGAGCAGAATTAGCATTCATTTGGACGTTTCTGTCACCATGAAAAATGGTAAAATTCAGGGCTGATATTTGTCTTTCAGCTCTTGTTTGGTTTCTCTCAATTCCTCTTTAGTTGCTTCATTAGTCCTTGAAACTTTGTCTGTCTGTCTGAACGTGAAACCTCATCATTGATCAATTGTGTATATAAAAGATACTGATTGATTGTAGCTTTTACTTTTGCTGCTTCACAATTACTAATTAAAAAGATTTCTTATTGCATTTCATAAAGCAGCTCTCATAACTATTAAGTACACAATGACTGGCACATTCTCTCATCGAGGACAATTTACTGAGGATATAAATAGCGTTAATAAACTTTCCCTGGTGTGGCTGAGGAGGCTCCTGCCAACCCAAACAATCACCCGGAGGTCCCCAGACCCCAGATTGGGAAGTGTTTGTCTAGACCAGCTCTTATTGGATGTTTTTGGGCCTCTTGCCAGCGCCACAGACGCATTGTCATTCAGCTCAGGTCTGTCGGTCCGAGTCTCATAGCAACATGAGGAAGAGAGGCGACACTGTAGCCGTGGCAACCAACCAGCGCCGAGAGGGAGGGGTCAGTGGGGGGGGGGGGGGGGGGGGGGGGGGGGGGTAAGGGGGGGATGCAAGCGCGAGAGAGAGAAATACACAAACACTTGGTGATTAAACGTATAACTAAATCTCACTCTCACCCACAGCCACTCATGCTAACATAGGAGGACACTAATAAAGGTGTGTGTGTGTGTGTGTGTGTGTGTGTGTGTGTGTGTGTGTGTGTGTGTGTGTGTGTGTGTGTGTGTGTGTGTGTGGGTGTGTGTGTCACAAGTGTGTGTGCCAGCCCCCCACACATCCACACACACACTTGTGGCTCTAGGGGGATGAATGGAGGGAGGATGAATGATTGGTTGGTAACAAAACAAGAGAAGGTTCTAATGAATACAATCTCTTTTATTGCCAGTGTCAGTCACACAAATCAAATGGTTTTGATTTGTATTTTCAGCGCGATTGGTCTCTGAGGGGCGTTTTATTTTTCACTCCTGGAAGAAATTAGCTTAATAATATATGCTTTGACTTGACCTGCACCCAGGAGTCATTATTCATTTGTTAAGGAGGCCAGACGCTTCATAATGCCGGCCGGTGAGGTCATGCATGATTTAACGCTGCTTTCAAAATGTGATGTCAAGGCTCTATTCTGAAGAAGCGTTTATACCCGGCTCAATCCGGAGAGAAAAAGTGAACAGTGAGAAGGACTGCAGATGAAAAACCTCACAGGTCAGGTGAGTCATTTTAACAACACTGCCCGCCTGAATGTGTTTCTGTCGTCATTTCTAAATAACTGTGTTCACCGGCTGCCCACGGAAAGAAGACGGAGAGGGAGAATGGAGGTGGGGTTGGAAATTGGGACATGAAAGGGAGAAGAGAGAATAAATCAACAGTGAGGAGGACGACGCCTCCTGATTGGAAAAACAGCGGGAGATTCTCTCTCTCCCTTCTCTTATCTTAGCATTTCTCTCATCACTCTTCTTGTCTCTGCCTCTGTCATTTCTCTGTGCCGTGCAGAGATTTAGTGGACACACTGAAAACATGCATATTGTCTTTTTTTCGAATTACATGCAAGCATTGTAAAGTGAATAGCAGCTCGGACGGCAATAATCAGATAGAGAAGAGCTAATTAACATGTTAAACATCCTGCTCACAAACACATCAAATGTTATCTGTTTCCAATAAAGACCCCAATAAATAAGAAACCAGAGAGAGAAAAGCCATCTCCACTTTTGGCACAGCATATAATGACAAAACCTGGCAACTCCAGCTGCCCAGTGTCCCAGTATAAGCACATTCATACAACTCGTGGGAATAACTGTTTTTCTTTTTGAACATTGTTATTTATCAGAGCGTTTTATTTAATCACAATAGGTTTAATGTTTGTCCATCAAGCTCCTACAAAACTGAGATAATAAAATCAACAGGTGGAAGTAAAAAAAAAAAAGCTCTTTACTTTCTGCATTGAAGTGAATCAAAAATGTAAACACCATTAAAGTCTACTATTCTCAAGGGAGACAAGCCAAACATCCCTCTTATTGTTCTTAATTAATGAAGGGATGCAAACACAATTACTTATAGCAGTATGTAATTACAGAGTGTTGTTGTTCCGCTATCAAAGAGAGATCAATCCCTATGATAGGACTAGCGAACACTAAAATGCAAAAGTATGATTTTGACACGACCTTTATCAACACTGTGTTGTGATGCCACTGGTAGAGTAAGATAAGTAACTTATTTGACTTAAAGGAGAAGTTGCTTTTATTGTTAAAACGTAGAACAATGTTGACAGTTGGTTGAAAAACCTTGTTGACCCATCATCCAGCCCACAAAGGATTTTGTAGAGCCATAATAATTTTCCTGTCAGCCTGCAGGGCCGTGTGAGGTAAACGGCTGAACACACTGTTGTTGCTTTTGTCAGGAAAGAACCAAATGTCCTATCTTTTTTTGCTTGTCTACTCCCTCGTTGAAAACCTCTAAAACACTGTCACTTCTTTCAGGGGCTGTGAAGCGGAGAAATTGAATGAAAGCCATACCAAGCATCTGCCCCTAAGAGTATTTTCTTAAGCGCTGGCAACACTACAAAGAGGAGTTTGGCCATACAGTAGTTGCCATGTTTTCTCGTATAGCTGTTTTTGAAATGCCATATATGTTCCCTTTATAACGACCATTGACTTGGACTGAGTTGATGAAACACAATCATCATTTTGCTGATTCATTCTTCATAAATATGCATTGTCCACTTGCCTCTTTTACCACTGCTTAATGCGACTATACTGTAAGCTTAAGGAAGTTGTTTTTCGCCCCAACGTCCGTGTGTGTGTGTGTGTGTGTGTGTGTGTGTGTGTGTGTGTGTGTGTGTGTGTGTTTGTGTGTGTGTGTGTGTGTGTGTGTGCCCTGCTCAGCGAGTGGGTGTGTTTGTTTCCAGTTATTATCACAGCACTAATTACCCAGGGGAATTGTGGGTAAACAAATCATTCTAAAGTAAAAGGAAGCCCACGGAGAAGAAGGAGAACGACAAAAGGTCGGAATATGAAAACAAAAAGCGAAGAGTTGAAAGGATGTCCTCCAGCCCAGACAAAGCGAATCAAAGCTTCAATCTGACTCCAATCACAGCGACGCTCTCGGCGTGTTAGGAGCACCTCGGACACTCAGGACCCCAACACCTGATAATTGGATCAGGTGTTTGAGAGCTGGAGCAACCTGTGTGTGTAGTTGATAGATAGTGAGTGTCCAATTTGGGGATCTGCTCTGCTAAAGACACCCAGAATACATTTACAGTGTGGAATACGAGGAATGCATGAAGTGGATATGTCTGTCTCTAAGCACGAACACTTTAATAGCCATTATTGAAAACATTGTATGAAGTTGGGAAATTCACTTCAAGTCAAATCCAGAGTTACTGTCGGACCGCTTGGAGTCAAAGAGTTATAGCTCAATCAGTTTGAAGGCTTGTCAGCACCGAACACCGAGGGGTTTACAAAACTACGATGAAGTATTTTACAATTATGGAAAGGTCCAAATTATGCTCCAGTCTAATTAGGTCGGATAAGGTATTTTCTTTGCTACCTGTTTTGGACGTGTGAAAATAGGACTTTCAATTATTTCCCTAAATTAGTCTTTGAAGCATATAAGCAAATTATTTTTAGATTAGTTTCTTTTTGTTCTGAGGACATTATTATCATATTGTTGCAGCAGCTTGTTAATAGAATGAACATCATGCTGGGGCCAGTGTTGAAAGTCTTTGAAAATTCATTTATGCATTAAGGGTATGTGAAGCTTCTCTAAGGGTTGATTTCATATTGGGTCCGTGGGAGAGAAGCCTTTGTCGACCATTTACACACACAAAACCTATAGAGCACAGGAAAGGGATAACCCCAAAAAGCATGAAGCCCCGTTAAACAAAAGTGTGAGTCATTAGAGGAAGGACACACACACACACACACACACACACACACACACACACACACACACACACACACACACACACCAGTAATGGCTGTCAAACGTCATCATTTCATTGTAGTTTTGTCCAGGATCAATGCCATGATGCACAGAGTGACACCTTTGAAGAGTCTCCACAGCACACACCAGTAACTAATTCATCCTCTAGTCACCAGAAAGTGTGTGTGTGTGTGTGTGTGTGTGTGTGTGTGTGTGTGTGTGTGTGTGTGTGTGTGTGTGTGTGTGTGTGTGTGTGTGTGTGTGTGTGTGTGTGTGTTATTCTCTCTGCCACTCGTCCACCTTCACATCTCTGTGGATGTAGACATCACAGGGCTCACTCTGTCTGAGTGCAGTACTGACTGAATGGAAGTATACGCCTACACACACAGACACACACACACACACACACACACACACACACACACACACACACACACACACACACACACACACACACACACAGACTCATTTTTGTGGAAAACATCCTGCTCTAAGAAAACATGCTGCGGCTCAGGAGGAGAGAAGAGAAATATGAGTAAAGGAGGTGAAACTGAAAAGGAAGGACAAATTCAGGATATACGAAAACAAGGTCTCTGCCTTTGTTTTTAATGTTGTTGTGGATAAAATGAGCTGAAACGATTGGCTATGATTAGTTTTTTGACAGCAGCAGCTATTTTAATAATTTGTTTTAGCCATTTCTCAACCAAAAAACATTTATACTGTGAGGTCAGATAATACAAGATATGTAAAGGTGTTTATTTGCCAACACTATAATCATTCTGTCATATAAACAACATGTGTGTGATATTAAACTATTCTGGTAAGAAAGCACCGATGATTAGGATTGAATATGCTGCCAGATTGTTTAATGCAATGTCCTTTTATTTGTTATCTTCTAACCTCTTTTCAGCACACTGTGAGCTAGACAAGGGCAAGGTCTCAGCTTGCTTTCCACACAGGGAGTCATTATCAGAGGTTATATTCAGAGATTTGTTATTTTGTGGGGATTTAAATGGGCTTAACGGGAAACACACATAACCTTACGAGTCCTTTCAGAGGGACTAGGGGGTTTTGTTCGGGAGGACCGCAGGCTATTTACTTTCTGACTTCTAGATGTTTCTGTGACATGTCTGGACTAAAAGCGGAGAGTTTATACCTATCATTTATGTTGATATAATGTCCTGATCGAATATTCATAGTTTCTTGCTAGTTGTTGGATATTCACCGTAAACAGTTTCTCACACTACTCAAATAGAAGTAGTAGAAGAAGATGATAATTAAAGTAGGAGTAGCAGTTATAGTGTCATGTTGCAGGAAACGTGTCAAAGTCGATTTCCTCTTTCACCTCCCAGCAGACATCCTGACACACACACACACACACACACACACACACACACACACACACACACACACACACACACACACACACACATACACACACACACACACACACACACACACACACACGGGCGCGTACACACACAGTCCAAAACTCATCAGCACTTTTTTCCACACTTTCCCCAGCATGCTCCATAATTATCACATAGCAGCTCATTGCACACAGTGCCATCTGTTAGTCGCATGCACACACACATCCTAGACCCACACACACACACGCGCCCGGACAAACACAAACACACACTGACAGATGCTTGGGATGTGGGATTAATGAGACAGTCCCATGTATAACTAAGTTTGCAGCATATCATTAACAATTTGCAATAAGAGGATAAAGGATGTCATTGAGAGCAGCGAGGCATATATTTAAGAACAAGCAAGTATGCACGGCACAAGGAGATTAAAGACATATAGATAGAAATTGGTGTCACAATAATATAAAAAAATGTTCTTGATAGATATTATGAAAATATAAAAAATGTATGTTGTTGTATACTAACAAAGTATTCAGAAAAATGCATATATTCCATTTCTGACACAGAAATCGGCAGAAAAGTGTTGCATGTAATTAAATACAAGAGTATGAAAGACCTTTCATGCACGCTGTATTCAGTACATCATGTTCTGATTATAATGATTGCAATGCAGTCGCACTTGTGCGCTTTAAGTCTTCTCACTCAATGATGTGTGTTTGCTCCTGGAATATCAATTTCTTTATTAATAAAGAATTCTTCCGAGGCGAAACTCAGCTCGAGCGTGAAACTCGAAAAGACGTCTGACAAGGGCACGCCGTTAAGTCGAAGGTACGGGAACTAGAATGTGATTTGTATCGACTTCCTGACACCTGTACAATAAGTAACCGCGCAGGATGAAAGATAATCCAGATGAAAAGCAAGAAGCTCGGTGAGGACATTACACACATAAATAAAGGAGACCCTGTGGATGAAACTAACTGGAGCAAACTAAGAGTGTATCTTTCCTACCACACAGTAGAACAACACAACACACCTGCCGGGACCTTTTGCAAAAGCCAATCAGAGTTGACATCAGGATGAATTACTCCGTGTAATTCTTATATTTTCTAGCCGCATGCACATCAGTCACAGAGCTGGAACATGATCACACATTCTCACTTCCCGTCTACACAGCTTTAAAAGGGGATTTCTACTTTGTGTGTGTGTAGGGGGGGACTCCCCCTCTTCAATTATTTACAGGAAGCCCTCATGCATCTGTGACTTTCAGAGACAAGCTGAGAAAGCCCAGCCGAGCAGCACAGAGCTTTCTTCTCCAAAATTCTCCTTCCTCATCCCTTTGTCTACAACAGTTTGCCTTCTTACTCTCCCATCTTCTTTCTCCGACCGCCTGAAAGCTCTTTCCTCAGTCCTATTCGTTGTTTCGCCCCTCTCTCTACATCCTGGTCCTCCTCTGTCTACATCCTCTCTCTCCGACTTCAGGTCCATCCTCTGTCGATAACCTTTCTCCTCCTTCCTTTAGTCTTACATTTTTGTCCTGCCTCTCCATCTTTTCCCTCCTCTGTGTGCAACCTTTTTGTCCTCCAGTAAATCTTCTTCCTCTCATTGTCTGTGTGCTATTTCTTCTTCGCTTCCTTTCTTTTGCCTCAAACCCAACTCTATCCTTTCTCCTCCCGTCTCCTTCTTTCTTTCAGGATTTGTCCTGGCCTCACTTTTCTCCTTGTCACCTCTCCCTTTCATTTCCTTCCTTTTATCTCCTTGCCTCTTATCCTTCCTTCCTTCCTTCCCCCATCCTTTCTCTCTTCATCACCACTCCCTTCCTTGCTTCACCTCCTTTCCCCCTCTCTCTGGCTCCTGTCATCTCCTTCCCCAAAACAAGAAGTGAAGGGCAGAGGGATGATGTCAGGGAGAAGAGTGTGAACTCTCTCTGAAGAGTCAGCATGGAAATTATTCATATTCTCCTGGCGGCCGCGCCTCCTCTACCTCGCTCTCCCTCGCATTGCCTCATTTCACCCCAACTCTAATCCATCTCCAATGTGTGTCACACGTCCCTTATTCTCTGTTGTTTTTTAGTGGTTGATTTAGCATCTAAAACTGTTCTCTAAGACAGACTTACTTCGTATCCATACAGTGAAAAATGTGTCTCATTATAACATCCATTCACAGCAGCAGCTCTTTATTCTCTCTCTCTCTTACTAATGCACCTGTCTGCGATCTTCTTTCACGCAAACCTTCAAAGTCCTCCGACATGAAAAAAGCTTTTATTGTATCAGGCATGCTTCAATTCCCCTTTAAATGTAAGCCTAAATCTGAGCTGCATATTGTATAATTTAGATTGAGGAGATTTGTCTGTATTTGATCTGTTTTAACTTCAGCGTGCAAGAGGCTGTGCAGGCAAACCCCGACGATGGAACTAAAATCACCCAATTGTTCTTCTGAGCAGCATAATGAGAGTATGTGGTGTTACCCAAGCTCCAATGCTCCAATGCAAATGTTACCTTGCACAAGGCCTTTCTTTGATAGTTGCTTTTTTTAATTAACTGGTTTCTGCATCTTTAAAATGAAATATTAATTGGTTTTCTTAGTCCTCTATGATATTCTTTGGATTGTATATTGGAGAAAACAAGCTATTTGTAGGGGTCACCTTGGGCTATGGCAGTGGTTCTCAAACTCTTTCTGTCAGGCCCCCCCTTTGGAGAAAAAAAAAGTCGGGCCCCCCCCCAACACAAATAGTCAGGCTCAGTGGCGGCGCCAGAGATTTATTTTGGGGGTGCTGTGGGGTAGCTTGACGTTTCATAGAGGGTGCTTTTAGGGTTTCCCATTAATATACCGGTCGCTACGGTGGAATTTTCCACTGCAACAATCCCCACGCACACACACAGTGTACCCGCGACTGTTACAATGAAGGCTCGATAATCAGCTCACGGCATATAGGTGTAAGCAGGGGTCAAGTGCTATTTTTATAGGTGGTGTGTAGACCTCACATAGGGGGGTCCGGGTGCAAGCTCCCCTGGGAAGATTTTTTAAATATTGAAGTTAAAAGCATCAATCTGGTGCACTTTGAGAGCAACATGAAGAGATCTATGGATACATCTCTCAACACCCAGATGAAACAGAACTGTAAACAGATTTACTATTTCTTTATGGATATTTTACAAATCACCCTTTTAAACTTTATTCTTTTTTTACTGCCATATATTATTTCATACCTGTTTTTAGTTTATTCTCTTATTTTTTTATAACTATAATGATCATATAAACGTGGGGCCTCGGAAATAATTGTTTACATTAATGGTGACCAAAACGTTTGAGACCCACTGAGATAACACTGAGAGAGTCCTTTAGCTCACTGAGCCTCTCAGTCTGACAGGAGAGGACTCTCCTCCACCTTGTTGTTGAAAAAACTCCTTATATCCGTTAGCATAGCTCGCTAGCACCAGAAGCTAACAACAACGATCTCCGGTACCGGTGCGCTCTCTCTCTCTCTCTCTCTCGCTCGCGCACGCACACAAAATGGCTCGTTCCACACACACACAGTCGAGCTTTAATGAAACACAGAGACCCAGACGTAATAGTACTGTACTGTATCATATTATTTTCGAATCAATAATTTTTCAAAATATGATTTCTTTTTTAAAAAAATCTTTTTGCCCCACTTTGAGAACCACTGGGCTACGGGAACCCTGTTTTCCAATAGATTAGTAAAACAATTGAAATCCTTCAGACTATGTCTTCTTATAAGACTACGTTTTAGCAAAGACAGGTACAAACAAAACCATGATTTCATATATTTTATCATAGTTTAAAAGACGTGCCTTCATTAATCAATGTTAGCCATTGTTTTGTCCTTATCCAGTGGATAAAGGAAGGTCTTATAAATGATGACCAAGAGATTTGTCTGGTACATCCATTTGTCTCCTGGAAAGAATTACGGCAGATTAAAACCAAACACTCAGGACCTGGATGAGCAACACACCATTTGTAATTAAGTCCCATCATTTACCAGAAAGAAGCTTTAAACCTCACCCAAGATACAGGTGTGTGTGTATGTGTGTGTGTGTGTGTGTGTGTGTGTGTGTGTGTGTGTGTGTGTGTGTGTGTATGTGTGTGTGTGTGTGTGTGTGTGTGTGTGTGTGTGTGTGTGTGTGTGTGTGTGTGTGTGTGTGTGTGTGTGTGTGTGTGTGTGTGTGTGTGTGTGTGTGTGTGTGTGTGTGTGTGTGTGTGTGTGTGTGTGTGTGTGTGTGTGTGTGCGTGCTCACCGATGAGTAGAGGTGACCCTCTCCGTTCATGGCGATGTAGAGGCCGGTCTTCACTGATTGGATGGCCACGACTCTCAGACCCACAGGAATTAAGTTAAACAGAGCTGAGGACAGAAACAGAGACACTGAGTTACCAGCCGCATGTTTCTCTTCTTCCTCCTCCTCTTCCTCTTCTTCCCCCGGTGCTCTGAGGACTCAGATGTCAGCCGGTCTGCTGCTCAGTTAGTTCAAAGTGAGGTGAAGAAGTGTCTCGGCCTTGAGTGGCCCACTGCGGGGCTTTTAAACTCAGAGGCCTGCAGAACATTGATTCTCCTTGATATCCATCCTGTGCCGTGATACTCTGTCTCAAAGCTGTTTAGTTTACCATTCAGGTTTTCTATGTAAAAAGAAAATATAAAAATTAATGCATTATTCGTCATAGAGTCCAAGTATTAAAAAATACATATTCTTGGTAAACAAATCCCTGTGTGTAACCGAGGAGCATCCTGAAACCGTAACATCAGTTATTAACGGGAAAGAACAGGAAAATGTTCCGGCATCAGCTCCTTTGTGTATTATATATCTTTGCCGTCATTTCTTCATAACATTTTAATATCAGCCTTTTCGAGAGTCCTTTTTCTCGAAGGCACAGTGCTCTCAGCGTCAGGGGGTCGGTGTTATTTGAAGAAGACGGTAAAGGAATAGACGGCCGAACACACCCTTATAGCCTCGGGCAGATATTTGAAAGGACAATGATCGTGTCACGGGTGTTTCCAATCACTTCCTGCAAACCATTACTGTCTTGTATCTTTTTAATTTGTTGTACTCATGAGATATAAAATACATTTGGAATCGGATTGCTTAAAAGACATCTACCTTAATAGATTAACATTCAATTAACAAATGAGCAAATACTCCAATATCATTAATAAACCCATTCAGCTTGCAAGATGTTGGCGAGTTGCTACTCTTATATTTCCATTGTGATACTGTCTCCAGGTATTTTCCCATGTGAAATATTTTGACATTTCAAGGTTTTTGAATATATTCTTAAATATTTCTTCTGAGGTCAAAGACCTTTTGACCCGCATGGCTCTTTAATTTAATTTCAGACTTATTGGTTATCCCGCTAGCAGCACAAACAGTCAAATTGTTTTGACAGAAACAAAGTCAAAATAAATAGAAGTTGTATTCTGCCACCATTTAGGATGTGGGTACACAATTTGAAGGAAAACTCAGACATAATGTTTCGAGACATTTCCCAAGGTAATTTTACCAGTTTCCTCTTTATTAAATATAGCAGCATCCAACAAGGACACGATACATCTCTGATAAACATGTGGAGTAAACTGAGGACGGGTTGAAGTGGAGTCTGAATCCATTAAAAACATGTTTCTTTGTCCTGAGCCACATGCCACAGCATTTAAAACCGACGCTGGTTTCCAAAGCATTTAAGGGGTGTTTTCATTAATTATTCATGGTGCTATTTTTTTTCACTCGGTGGTTGCAGCCTGTGGCTAAAGTTAATTGTTTCATGTTGTGAGTGTGATGCCTGGTAAAAGCTGAACTGTTGCATTTTCAATAAGTGCTGACGGATGAGGGGATTCAACGCTTTCATTTGCCCGGCTTTTGTAATATCTGTCTGGTTCCTGCGTCCCCCCAATACAATGGAGATGAGTGGGGTTTTGTTAGTGCTGCTCAAAATATTTATAAAATGTGTCTTTTCTAAAACACTCTGATTTATACTTGACAAAAGTTTGACAAGTTTGGGTGTTTATTTTGCAAGTGTACATGATTTTGTTTACTTATAAGGAGTAACATATTCCTGAATGGCATTTAAACTTATTTACTGCATACTTGTACAGTTAAACATATTTCTTTGTCTGATTTGTTGCCGTCTGACTGAATTCAAGTAAAGATGTTAATTTTAATAAGTTAAACAAATTTGAACAGACTTCATTTATCTGTGTAATTGACAATATAAAATCCTAACATGACAATGACCTGAAATGAAGGCCGTGAAATGGACGCGCTTGTTTTTCTTCCAATCAAGGGCTGATTACACCTGGGATATTACAGCCGTCATTAATCAAGGTTACATACAAAAATGGTCTCTAACAAGCAACGAGCGGAAGGAATTGAAATGTACACCTGCGAGTAATCATCCTGGATAAATATCACGCTCATGCACAGGCGTCATTATCATAAAGATATGCACCCATCTGATTAGAGATGGCAACCACCCTGCTTTTAAATGCAGCAGGAAATGTCACTGAACACGGCTCAGGCAGGAAAACAAATGGAAAATGACGCTTGGCAACAAGTGTGAGCGGCAGTAAAATTAGATTTGATCGACACGCCATTCGATGTGGAAACAGTTGCCAAAAAATAATCAAATCATAGTAAACAAGTGGGACATTGAGACACCAGCTCAGCCAATGTGGAGTGATTACTGATCAGCGTTTTGATTTTCCCTCAGCCTAGCACATCAGAATATAGCAACGGCTCCAGTCATCAATAAGCCATCCATCTGTAACCACTCCCCGAGGGCAGTGCCGGGTGCAGAGGTCAAACAGACTGAAAAACAACATCTTCTGAGCAGCCACTTGTTGCTTTAAGCCCAACAGTTGGTGAAAACACGCTGTGTGCACAACAAGAAGATAACAAGCTCCATCAGTGTCTCTTTATGACTGCATATACTGTGAGTTTCAATCGACACGGACAACTGTGGCTCATTTAGCTCAATATGCTTGAATGTTAGATGCTGCAGAGGGACAATGTGTTGACCCTACTTTAAGCTTTTCATTAACGCTACAATAATTAGGGTTAATTGGATCTTTCCTGCTGGGCTCTCTGCAGAAGATAGAAGAAGCGCTCTCAGACGTTCATTAAATCAAATGACGAGACGGTCATCTCTAAATAACTGTTTGCCCTTGAAAGAGCCTCTCTGTCACGGCTTTTTCTTTTGCCTTGATGACATTTGAGTTTTGAAGGTCTTTCACTTCAGTATTTTATATTAATGGTCCCATGTCATGCTTTTCTGGTTATTACCCGTCCCCTTTTTGTTATGAAGGTTTGTATGAATGTAAACGGTCTGCAGAGTCACAAACCCTCAAAGTACACCCTGTAGGGAGTAAAACTCTAACACAGAAAAGACCTGTCTATGCTGCCCCAGAACGCCTCGTTGGAGATTTCTCTTTTTCTTCCTGGGTACAGTGACGTGCCCATACCCAAATGGACCAATCCGTGGAGCCGTTACGTTACGTCCGCGGAGCCGTTAGGTTCCTCACACACACAAACTCCCAGCCAGCCTGCGGTTGTGTGTGTGTGTGTGTGTGTGTGTGTGTGTGTGTGTGTGTGTGTGTGTGTGTGTGTGTGTGTGTGTGTGTGTGTGTGTGTGTGTGTGTGTGTGTGTGTGTGTGTGTGTGTGTGTGTGTGTGTGTTCGGGCTGGGTTTCGCTGTGTCTCGCTGTCTCGCAGACGGCCACTGGGCTCACAGGGAGGGGGGGGGCAGGAGCTCCAACAAGCCGTTTAGGACAGAGAGTGAATACACATACTATACAGAGATACTGTATGAGAAACCGATGTGAGTTTGGAAAATTGAACAATTATAATCTATTCTAGTAGACCTCAACAACGGAATTATGATCAGTAGAAAAGGCCATGACATGGGACCTTTAAGGGATTTGTTGCACTGCCTTACATTAGTGCAGAGTAGTCACAAATGTTAGAAGTGGTTGCACACACAGTTAGTTACAGCAGATAGTCTGTGTGGATAAATGATCGCCCTGGCAAATCAAACTGAATATGTATTACAGTTTGCCTCAACAAAATGCACTTTCACCAACTATTCATATGTTTGCAGTCATGTGTATTCAATTCCTGTGTGTGTGTCCACTCACAGGTGTTGGTGCTGTCGTCTTTGGTCCCATCCATACTTCCATCCTGGCCCATCTGTAGATAGAAGCCCTGCCTGCAGAACAACCTGGTCACTATGCCCTTCAGCTGTGGTTCTACACACACACACACACACACACACACACACACACACACACACACACACACACACACACACACACACACACACACACACACACACACACACACACACACACACACACACACACACACACACACACACACACACACACACACACACACACACACACACACACACACACACACACACAGGGAGAAGAAGTGAAAAAGATCTTAGAATCAGGAAATAAGAACAAACAGAATGATTTATCTACATATTCATCCTGTGGGACACATTTGAGAGACACAACATTTCCAAAACAATGTGACCACATGCGACCTGATGCATCCTGGGGGATTTCATGCGCAGAGACCAGTCAGGCACATCCAATCCATTACAGGATTCTTAGACTAATCCTTCCTTGGTGGTCATTGTTCCACTTGAATGACGCTGATCAATTATTTTTGAACCTTTGATGGTGTAGCTCCGTAATGGTTTTGCATCAAACTGTTCACTCTTTATCTACGGAAAGATAATTTGCCTCATGGGTATGATTCCCTTAATTAAATCATGCTGCTTTCTCCCTACCTGTATCCCTTTATCTAAAACCCTATATCGATTGTTACTTTCAAACGACACAGATTTTATTTTGCAAACACACGAAACTCACTTTTGTTTCATATTGTAATTATTAGTCCGTGGGGGCAGTGCTCTTGGCTAATCCACATTGTTCTGATTAAACAGCAATCACTTCTGCCTCTCACGGTTCATCAAATAGAAAATGACTGACGTTAAAGAAAATGATTAAACTACACAGTGGTGGGAAGGAGCGGAGGGACAAAGCCTGAGTCACTAGATAAAGATGGAGAAGGACTGATGGAGGATAGAAAGACCTTAAATTATGTAATAGTGTTCAAGGTACAAGAAGGCTTTTCCCCCTATTTTCTGGTCATTAATTTGGCTGCAGATAGCACACTTGTCCACGTTAGCACACTGATTAAATATGGCCCCTTACATTGGACCACACCCATTCTCCCTCTGTGAAACATCAGAGGATTTGTCTTGGTGGCTGCAGGTTTAGCAGATTGGGAATCCCCTTTTTGAACATGTGTGAGAGAGTGAACGAGTGAAGGTATATCCTAACGCACAGAGACAGAAAGAAGAAGCAGAGACTGACCCACTTTATGAGAAGAGAGAGTGTGAGAAGAGGGAGAGGGAGAAAGAGGGAGAAAGAGGCAGGGGTGTTTTCCTTCTTCTTCGTGAAGGATCCATCTTGTGCAGCGGGAGAGACGGAGGGAAGAGGCGTGAAGCTTGCAACGAGCACTTGAACTGAAAAAAGCCCCCAGCCCACGACTTTCTGTAGCATGCTGCGGCCAGTAATACATCTCAGTTAGATTAGAATGACACCTATTGAAAGGGTAGAATAACAAAAATGTACTTTTTACATCTACAATATACTTCCCCTTGGGTCAATTTCTACTTCGTTCACATAAATTCATCTGTAGTTTGTCTGACATTCACTTATGGCACCCCTATAAGCAGATGCTCCCAGGCTAATTGAAAAAACTATTAATTTACTGAACCATTGTTGTTGCCCAGAGCATTGCAATTCCCCTCCCCTTCTTCCTGCGAATACGCTCCAGCACAGTTCTTTGCATCATGTAAATGTTATTCCGACTGACAGCTGTGATATTTCTTGCCGTTTTATGATTTCAAAGTTTACCTGCCACGCGCTGCAGACAGACTGAAATCAATAACATTTCAATCTCTCTGTGCTTGTTTGTGTGACGCATTGTCAGAGGAAACTGCTGGAAAAGTCATTTACCTTGTTATCATTCTCTAGACCGTGCCATGTCATTTATATTGCATCTATGGCGTGTTAACTTATAAAAAAGTAATGTAAAAATGTTTCTGTATTAGACCTGGAGGCCCGGGGGAATCTTTCTTTGCATTTATAAATCTGTTTTTCGGTGGGCTTATAGCCCTGTGTGATATGGATATATTACAGGTGCTTTTCAGTGGCGGCATGTGATATCAGAATACCTTTCCTGGCACCGTATGACTCACCTGATGTGTGAAGGAAGCATGATTTATTTTTTTATTCAAGCAATCAAAAGCCAATTTTTCATGGCGGTGATTATCTTTTAATTTGGAAGGGAACTCCTGTCCCTCATGTCTCAGATATTCAACTCTTTAAGGTGTGGCAGCAGCTCTTAGTCCAGGTTGATGACTCACAACATGGGCATTTTCTTTTCTACATAATTTCTTTTTCAAAAAAGGCTTGTAGAGAAACATTTATATTTCTCAAAGTAAGATATGGAGGGAAGCAGTTTTGGTTTTCAAGACTTATAGACTAGAAAATAATATAATATAAGATGTATTCTGCTACCAATGTGTGCACACCTTGTATAAATAGTTGGTCTGAATCCCAAAGTTTCAGTTTCTTGAACTGGTCATACTGTACGGTCATTTATTGAGACAAACTTAAGAATTTAGCCAACAAATAAAAGATGTATTTATATGGTTGTATCATTTATCATGCAATAGATTTCCCCTATTATGAGCACAATTACGGGCTCCAATAGTGTCATTGTTGCAGTTTGCATAACTCCCCGCTTCAACAAATGAAAAATCTATATTTCTCCACAGGGGACCGTCCAGCTGAATCCACTCAGCTCATCATCTATTCATGAATCCATTCATCCATCTAACGTCCACGTTATCCACTTGCTCGTATTTCCACCTGAAGGAGTGCTGCCGTTGCCACAGTGACATTCCCACATTCGTCAAGGTGATTGTTCCCACTCTTCCCAGTATCTCCGCGCATAATGTCTGTTACTAGGGAAATTCCCATTCTCACGTTGCCACAGCAACAGCCTCTTGATTCCAGACTGTTCCAGTGGAGGGTATTCCCTCATCCACACACACAGACACACACACACAGCTGTATTTTCATCATAATGTGATCTGATTCAATCAGTCATCCCGTCAGGCGGCCCCGCTGATTTGACATGACATATTTTCTGTTAATTCGCTCCAGTCTGCGTCTAAATACAGTGTTTACACGGTAAAAAACATCAACAAAGGGTGTCTCCTACAAGCGATGCATTTAAGACCCTTTTACTTTCTCTTTCACACACACACACACACACACATCTCCCTGAACACCCAAGAGGAGAATTGAGTGAATGCAAGCGTCTCATCCTCATTTACATCAGAGTGATTAGAGAAACACTTGGTGCTAAAAAGGTTGGATTCCTTTTTAAAGTACAGATACGGTTCAGCTGCATTAAACGCACTTCAGCTCCCATCTGTCAGCACTGATGCAGTGTGTTTAAAGTCTAGCCCTATGAATATTAAAAGTCCTAAACCTCAATTTCTCTCAATTCCTTTTCAATTCTGCAACATGTCATCATGGAGGCTTCTCCAGCCTTGACAAAAATACGATACTGAGGGACACTGGTGTCAACTATCGATTGTTAGTATCAATACCTGCTCTTCGTTATGCATTGATCGAAAGGGAGAGCCTGTCAATCACAGGAGTAACATACAGGCAAACAGAGGTGCAGAATGTATTGAGCTTTGTTTGTTATTAAGTCACGCAAAATAAAGATACGAAACAGAGATACTTCACCCCTCCCACCAACACAACCTTCCTAGAACTCAAACGTAATGGTGGTTGTGTGTTCTCCTTTTAAACTTTAACTAACAATCAATTCAATGCGTCACCTCAGGGTGTCGGAAATAGGGATTTTATAGACTAAACAATTGGCCCAAAGAATCATTGATACGCTTAAATCAATAATGAAGTAACAATTCAGTGCATCACCTCCTCACTTTAACTGCATCCTTCTTTTGTGTCCTCTTTCCAATATGAAGTCTATATCTTTCTGCACTATCTGAAATGTATTCTCACTGACAGCGGTGATATTTCTTGCCGTTTAATGATTTGAAGTGTACCTGCCACACGCAGCAGACAGACTGAAATTAGTCACATTTCAATCTCTATGTGCTGGTCTGTGTGACGCATTATCAAAGGAAGCTGCTAAATTGATGGTGTGTTGTCTTTCTCTACAACTTGATATGTCCTTGATAGATCATCTATGTGTTGATCTAAAAAATATAATGTAAAATGTTACTAAATTACTCCTAGTTAATAATAATAATATATCGGCCTGTCTATTGGCTCATAACCCTGTGTGATATGGCTATATTACAGGTGCATGACATGGGACCTTTAAGCAACCAGAAGACAATATATTGTGGCAGCGATTATCTTTTAATTTGGCGGGGAATTCCTGTCCATGATGTCACAAATCCTCCACTCTGACGCTGATTGATTAAGTGGTTTAAGGTGTGGTAGCAGCTCTTAAATGAGACTGATTTCTCTGCAGGATTTAAATACGGTTGAGGAAAATCCGCCCACATCAGTGCCGTTGACTCTCCGTTCAGACGTCTATTGACTAAAAGCAACACCCTGAGACAAGCTGAGGACAAGGAGGAGCCTCCCTCATATCAGAAGTAGACTGATATCACATTTTTAATAAAAACCAAATTGTGGCTTCATGTCAATAGCTGATAAAAGTATACACATTTTAGCTCTATTAAACCACATCTCTGATCACGTAAGGAAGGCTGAAGATCATTTTGAGTCCGTGTCTCCTTCACAAAACCTCTGGAAGACAGTGGGGGATGTTGGCAAATGTCTCTCTAACACACAAACACACACACACACACACACACACACACACACACACACAGACACACACACACACACACACACACATACACACACACACACACACACACACACACACACACACACACACACACACACACACACACACACACACACACACACACACACACACACACACACACACACACACACACACACACACACACACACACACACAACAGGGCAATTGTGGACGTTGCCAAGCTTTCGCCAGCAGCTCTCACAGCTGGGAACGCAGAAGAGAGAAAGAAGGGAGGTAGGGAAGAAGGAAAGGAAAACAGGGAGGAAAAAGGTGAAATGAAGCTTGAAGCAGGGATCAAAAGATCTAAGGTGTGTCAGGATGATTGGATGGGGAGGAGGAAGGTGGTGAGCCGAGGATGAGGAGGAGGAGGAGGAGGAGGAGGAGGAGGAGGAGGAGGAGGAGGAGGAGGAGGAGGAGGAGGAGGAGGAGGAGGAGGAGGAGGAGGAGGAAGAAAGAAGAAGAAGGTAATGAAAAATGGTGAACAATTAGGGGAAACGAGAAGAGAATGGAGGAAGGACTGTGTAGAAAAATTGAAGCAAAGACATGGAAGATGAGGAGGCAAAAGAAAAGAGAGGTGGGAAAAGGGATGAGATGGGGGGGAGGTTAGAGGGGAGAAAGGGGGTTGGACTAAAGAAGAATTGAGAAGAAAGGGGACAAAAGGGAAGAGAAGGGGGAAATGTAGAGGGACTGAAGGTGATGCAAGAGAGGAAATTAAACGTAAAAAGGGATATGAAAAGAGGAGAAAAGGCTCAAGGAAGGAAGGGAACAAGTCTAAGAGGAGGTTAGGGGGGGAATAGGATGATTTTGGAAGGCTGTTGGGAAGAAGGGTGAAAATAAGTTGGGGGATGCAGAAGGAGAAACGAGGGATGACAAAACAAGAGGAATAAAAAAGCAGAGGAACTAAGGATGTGGAGATAAGACGCAGAGAGGAGAGGAAGCATTTTTACCTCCTGAAGGGAACAAGGAAGGATAATTTAATGAGGAAGGGATAAGGTGGGGAGACCAGTGAAAACAGAAGGGAAGAGAAATGGGGGGTAAATGTTGAAGGGTAAAAGGACATAAAGGTAAGAAGAGCAAGTGAAATGAAAGTGTGTAAAGGTGTCAGGGTGAAATGCAAGGAGAAAAGGAAATGAGGTGACGAAGAAAGAGAAGCGACAGGATGTCAAATGTGTCTCTGAAACCGGCTAAAAACCGACATGACTCCTCGTCTCCTCGTCCTGTCATTTCCTGCCTCCTTCTCTCCTCCTTTCATCCATCCCTTCAAAGCACCTGCTGATTTCTCACACAATCAATTGATTACAAAAGCACTTATCGCCTCTGCTGTTGAACGCACACCAAAGCACACAATCACAACATTCTCATTAATCTGCATTCACCGAGATGTCCAATCAATACTCTGTGCATTCACCGTGAGATCTGTCCCTTGATTGGACAATAATGTTCAAATGGATTTGAGTGAGACCTGAAAGGTGGAACATTTTACTTTTTGACCTCCAATTAAGGAAAAAGACCTTCTACATCACATGGAGCAAGTGTCCTTTCATTTTCTTGCTGTGTTCGTGTTCTAGTTCGGACATTGTGCAAGTGTTCAGGCAAATTCTGATCGAGGCGACGGAGCTTTTTAAATGATGAGCTGAAAATGAGAGGGCGAGGTAGAGATGCATAGAGACAGACGGAGAGAGAGAGAGAGACTAGACAGACTAATCTGTAGCTTCAATAATGGATGTACCTGGAAACTACTGGACCAGGGCACTACAAGACATGACAGTGTGTGTGTGTGTGTGTGTGTGTGTGTGTGTGTGTGTGTGTGTGTGTGTGTGTGTGTGTGTGTGTGTGTGTGTGTGTGTGTGTGTGTGTGTGTGTGTGTGTGTGTGTGTGTGTGTCACCACAGAGAGGACAGAGAGGGGCGAGTCTGTCATTCTGTGTTTGTGCATGATTGGGGTGTGTGCGTGTGTGTGCACCAGCCAGCGCGTGCATGCGTAAAAGGGTGGTTTTGTATGACCGCGCGTAAAAGTGCATAAGCGTGCGTGCGTTTCTGCATTTTAATAGCCATTTCGTGTGCATGTATGTGCGCGTTTCTCCACAAGCACCCCCGTCCCCCCGTCCCCCCGTTCCCCCGTCCCTCCGTCCCCCCGTCCCCCCGTCCCCACACACCTTGTCTCCGTAGCCTCCTCTTCTTCAGGCCAAATATCCGGACTTTGGAGAAGATGTCGACCAGGTTCCCGTTGCAGAGCCCCGGCTTCTTACCGGGGCTCTTCCGCCGCCGGTGAGGGATCGGTCGGTGGGCATGTTGCTCCCTCGCCTGTCGCTTCTGGCGGATCAAACCGCTGGCGATGGCTGCTGCCATGTCTCCACCGAAACAAAAACAGCCACGTCTCCGTCCGAGTCTCCAGTCTCTTCAGTTGTGTCCACCGGAGTGGACGGAGGGCAGAGAAACCAAGACGCAAACCTCCAGTCTCCGCGTCCCGGCTATAACGGCCCCATACTTCAGCCACAAGTCCAAAATAATCACTTCACCTAGAGCATATTTTCTCTCGTGGTTATTCCCCGGGCCATTGATTTGAAACGTCCAGCCGGTTACCTGTCCGTCACGTTTCACCGGTCAGTCTGTCAGTCAGCTGTCACTGAACGGCTCCCGCAACCCACATCACTGGAGCCCGCCTGTCACTGTGTGTTCCCATGGTCAACAGGCGAGACAAATAAATAAAAAGGAGAATAATGTCTCAGAAAGCGTTTCTGTGTTCCAGTTTGTATTCCACTGACAGGAGCTGCGTGAAACTACCGAGAGGAACTCAGAGCATCACCGGAAAGAGGGCGGACTGACTTTCAAAGTGAAAGCTTGATAGGATGTGTGTTTCCAAATGGGTAAGACCAATAGGCTTCTCAGAGGTGGGAAGTAACTAAATACATTTACTCAAGTACTTACAATGTTGAGGTACTTTACCCGAGTATTTCCATTGTATACTCTTCTTCACTCCACTACATTTAAAAAAGGGATATCATGTAATTGAACTCCACTACATTTATTTAAAAGCTTTAGCTTTAACTAAATGCATTTCTAAAAAATTAACTAGTGGACTTACCCTTTAAGTCACAAGATTAAAATGATCAAGTCTACTAATTCCTATTCTATCTTTTGTCATGTTGCTACCTGTTGCTGCCATCAAGTGGTCGATTTTCATCCGATCTAAAATATTGAAAATGTATGAAAAATCTTGCTAGAAACAGAACTTACAATTTAAACTCTAGAAAATTAACACTATGCAAACATTTGAATACAGGGCTTTCACTAAGATTACAACTTCTACTGCAAATAATACTACGACTGAGTAGGCTACTTCTTCCACCTTATCCTGTATTCAGCTGATGGCCAGCTTTTCACCTCTGGCAGTTTAAAAATGCAAGAGGCTGGTGATGGACAGGCTGATGTGCCCCACATGTCGGGTGGACTGAACACGTGTACGGCTTCCTGTTATAGGACTGTGCACTCTAATTTTCTCCCTGATGAAACAGTCTCAGGTGAACAAGCAGACAAAGTCAAACAAAGTATTATTCTTTTTTGGAAAGATTTGTTCTGATTCAAGTTTGGGCAGCACAAAATTGCCTTTCCAGTGCAGCATGTAGGTCATTCATCTCTGGGCGGAGACCCAGCTGGACAAAAAGGACGCTGAAATGAAATGTACATTTCTTCTGGGGAAAGTCATATCAAACAAAATCCCCAAACCTTTTCATTTATATCTGTCCTTATAATGAATAATAGACAGCAGAGGGTGGCCGTGTGGCTTTTTGAAGGCAGAGTGGAACCCATGATATATGCATGAAGTGTACTTCCATCATTAAAGTGCCCATAGGGCTGACACGTTTCCATCATTGTCAGTTCAAAAAGTTAACTTTGCCTTAAAGAGATCTCACTGTATAAAAGATTAATTCAGTATGGTAATCACAATCATTTGGCGGGATTTAGCCTTTTGATCCCAAAATAGATGTGTTGCTAAAGTCTAATTACATTCAAAAATGCTAATTGTAAACAGTGAATATTAGCTGTAGCCTGCATTTACTGTACGTATGTGGGTTGCTCTTATGTAACTAATGGGTTCTGATACTATTCTAAATAAATTAAAGTCCTTTTAGTTCACAAGTATTTCTGTCTATGTTACAAAGATGCGAAAAGGGACTCGAGTGCATTTGCAATAAAAAAATAATCAGGTTTCTCTGAGGCTTCCTGAAGTCAGCTGGAGGGCGGAACACTCTAACCAAATATGTCAGCACCATGGACAGCAAACAGCCTCTCAGACACTGTGCTTTTCACAGACACACTCACAGGTTTTTTGTACAGAAATGCAATGCATGTGTTTCCTCATACCCACTAGGTGGCACCAGAGCATGTCTAAGAACACCAGCCCAACAATAGGAGCTCACTGATAACAGGATTAATAATGAGAGAACATCACAAGCACAGTGAGCGATACATAATGATCAAAAGGCAGACAAGATAAAAGAACCTTCCAGCACTAATAACTAAATGGAGAGCTTGTCAGATCTCTTTTGAACTCAATTGCTTTTTTATTTTCATCCTGACATCATTTGCCTTGCTTGATTGTCTTATGGCCTATTTTCAAAGAGTCCTATATACACGGCAGCAATCTGCCGCCATCAGTATTCTTCTTTTGTCCTATTTTACCAGGTTAACTCTCAGGATTACACTTAAATGTCACACTTAAATCACACTGAAGGAACTACTGCTTCGCCCCAACACTGTTCTTCTTCCCAGGCAGCAGCAAAGGGAACACAAAAAAGTGTGTGTACGCTGTTTTATCCAGGTCAGTCAATGCGAGGAGTTATGAATAAATCAAAGCTTCATTTACATTAAAATTCATCTCCTCTGCGGCTTTTTATAGCATCCGAGGAAGCCAGCTCTTTAGTTTCAAAAGATAAATGATATGCAACCCATGCAATTATTTCACCATACCTCCCCTACAAAAAAACCTGTGCTCATCCAAAACAAACACGCACACAAATCATGCAAGTAGACTGCAATATGCAATAGTGTGCATAAATATGAAAGAAATGCTTTTATTAAGCACCCAGCTCTCTCCTGAGGGAACACACACACACACACACACACACACACACACACACACACACACACACACACACACACACACACACACACCGTATCTATTTTAAGCTGTACTGCATGTCTATGCTTCAACACATATACTCTGCTTCTGCACATAGGCAGCAGCGCCCTCTACAGGCGGTAAAAGAAAACAATTCCGCAAATCCTCTTTCTTCACAAAACTGCTTCTTAAAAGGCTTTCCTTAAAAGCATTGAATTTATACACTACTCACTTTTGACCTTCATTTATTTTCACGGCTCTGTAATTGTTCTTTTGGTCTTCAAGATGCTTTCGTGAACACTAAGGACAGCTATTACTTATAAAAGCCAAATCCTGAGAATAAACCCAATGAACCAGTTCAAAGAGTATCATTAAGACTCTGAAATCAACACGTGTTTTATTCGTAAACACCTACAAACGAGTGTCGAGTATGCTGACGAGAAAAAAATGGTCAAAACTACTTTAAAAGAGAGTAAAAGTAGTGAACATGTTGCATGTGGGAGGATGAAGATGACTGTTTGGTTCTGATCCTGGTTTTCTCATTGCTCAATGATATTCAGTACAATATAGGCGAGGCAACGCGAGGCGAGGCAACGCGAGGTGAGGCAAGGCAAATGACATTTAAAAACTGTGAGGATCTGCAGTACTTCCTCCTTCTTTTCCCCTTTGTTTTGTGTTTGTTATTGTCTGTCTGTCTGTGTGTCTGTCTGTCTCCCCGGCTGGGCGTGGCTGACCCACTTCTGATTCCCGCCAACTCACCACCTCAGCTGCTGCTCATCTCACTGATTGCCACTACTCACCTGCACCTGCTTGAAACCCTGGTTCCCATCTTCAGACTTCTCCAGTTCTCTGTTTATTCTTCAGAGGTAAACTATCATCCAGGCCTACTAGTGTTTTCCCTAGTGACATTTTGATACTCCTTGTGAAGGGAGATCATTTCTTAATCCTGCTTGTTTTTCCTGTTCCAGATCCACATCCACATCCACATCCAGCCGCTCTGCCGGCCACGTCCAGCCTCCCCTCCTGGTCAGCCCAGCTCCACGTCTCGTCTCGTGGACAAAATAAAGCCTTTTTTGACACTTCACCACTGTCTCAGTTTTAGTGCTTGCATAGCGGGTTCTCATCTCCAGTCACTTCTCGGGAAGCCTAACAAAAACACTCATTGAAAAGCAAAGATACATGAATAAAAGTGACAGCAGTGTGAGATACACACATCTGAAATGTTTAGGTCTGACTCTCAAACATTGATCACCTCCCTTTCTTTCCTCTTACTTAAGATGAGGAACATGTTCTAGCATCGTCAGTGTGTTGCCTGAGTACTACGACATAGGTGTACTTGGGGCGTGTGCTGCATAAGAGTTGGAGAAGTATACTGGTGTTATTTGATCAGTCTTATAACTTTTTTTAACTATATAAAGTCATATTTCCACCCTTTGTGAAATGAAATGTTCTCTTTCCTAAGGAGATTTATGTAACAAGCGTTTATTTCCCAAACTATTCCTTTGGTGGGATTTGTTGCAGCTTTGAGAATTAGGCTTTATTTATACCGTTCGATAAATCAATGAAAGCCAGACTTTCCCAGGGATTGCCTGTCGATAAAACAGCTTCTCTGTAGGTGGTGCTCTTTGATCGCCGAGGCTGTGGCTGCTCATGCTAATGGCCGAGCAGAGTGTGCAACAGGTAGACTCCACATGGATGTAACGAGAATAAAAAGGCAAAACACGTCTTTAAAGCTTGGGGAAAATAGTTAAGAAAGAGGGGAGGAAGGGGATGGACGGGGGGAGGGGGCGAAGAGAGAGAGGGAGGTAACAGATGGGGGTGGGTGTTCCCCAGGCAGGAGTGTGAGGATAGCCACTCTTAACGAAGCAGGATGAGTCATAGCTCACACTCACACTCCTGCCCACACACTCGCTCACAGCAGAGGCACGGGGAAATCCACTGTTACCAGGGTAACGAGTGATTAGTGACGCAGGTGGGTCTCCGAACGGAGCAAGAGAAACACCTGCCGAATGCCGAGAGGATAACACACACACACACACACACACACACACACACACACACACACATAAACACAAAGACACACACATCTGGCGCCAATTACATTCATGGTACTGCGGCTCTGACTTCATCTCTCTGCACTGTCTATGGGTTTGTGTTTCTCTTTCTCACACAGCGCGCACACACACTTGCCCAAATGATGCAACACATGCACATAATGAAACATATGAAAGCTCAACAACAATAGCTTCCCCACTTCTTCTCCTTTTCTCTAAACTCTTTTGTCTTATTTCTCATCTCCTTTCCTTTTTGTTTCTTTCCCCTTCCTTTCATCTCCTCTCCTCCTTTCTCTCATATCACCCCAATACTCTGCTTTTGCTTTAATCTTGCTTCCTTATCTCCTCACTCCAACTTTTTCCTCTCCTCTCCTTCCCGTTCCTTTCCTTTCCTCCTCCCAGCTAATCTCCTTTTCTCCTCTCCTCGTCTATCTTTGTAACATCGCCAACTCAGCAGGGAGGAGGGGATGGAGTGGAGCGACTGAATTATTCATTAACATCCCCTCTCTCTTTTTTTTCTTACATCTGCCTCTAGTGTCTTCAATCCCCCTCCCATCTTTCCCTTGTACCTATTTCCTCTCTCATCCTGAATTTCACAAACACCAGTGGATCACTTTAGATCTTCTGGGATCCACCAGGCAAACATAGACATCCTTTTTGTTCCTTTTTACATATTTTGTCAGTCCTAGAAGTAAAGTTAACTTGATCACTTTAACTTTCTTAGTGAAGACCATCAGCCAGCCTGTGTAACCCAGCAACTACAGTTACAGTTATATATGCCTCATTAAAGAGGCCAATTGTCTAACCCTGTATCAAAATGGAAGTAGGTGTTTGAGGTTTGAAGTAAGACTCAAGTTGATCAGGAGAAGAGAAGAGTCATGAAGTCTGTAATCTGACACACAGCGATATCTTTAAGTAAAAAGGAAGCATGTGTTATTTCTTCTTCAGTCTGGCTTCAAGGATTTGTTAGCTTCCATATGAGGAGAACACTAAGACTCACTGTGGCCGAGTTCACCTCAAGTGGAAATGTAACGTGGTAAATAAATGTGCTTATTTCACTGTGAAGAGATGTGGAGCTGCACATATTATATATATGGGTAAATAAAGCTGTGGTCTTAGTCAAACACATACAAGTGTATCTTTTTTTGAAACCTTACATCACAAAACAAACTACCCAAATCATGCACGTCCGCAGAAACGCTTACTATTTTGAAATCGAGACTAAAAACATATCTCTTTGCCGCTGCTTTTAATTGAGCTGATCATATTCGAACTACAGTATGCCTTTTAAACATGTATTGTATACCTGTGGTGTTTATTTTAATTATTTTATTATCTTTGCTTTGTAATTTCTGTTGTAAAATGCCATTATATGTGTTTTTACTGTATTTATTCCTAAAAAGTATTTAAATGTTTTGTAAAGCACTTTGATTTGTCGCGTACAGAAAAGTGCTATATAAATAAACCTGTCTTGCCTTGCCTTACATATGGATTTATCTTTTAAAAGCTTCCAGTTGTGAGCCTTAGGGGAAATCACATTTCACGAGGATATCCCCAGGAAGTGCTGTCCTTATATTTCTTGTTGTTACTTTAAAGTGTGAAGTAATAGTAACAGTTTCTCCAGAGTGAATAACTGTGGAAAGAAAGCCACTGGATGTGTTTGAAGCATTTCTTTTAAAATCAATAGCCTGTCGTGTTGACGCTCCATTTGGGGATTTCCACAGAGAAGTCAAAGGTCACAAGGAGATCAAGTTAGAGGCAGTGTTCATTTCTCACGAAAAAGGATAACAGTTGGGAGACTTCTGCGTCAGTGGTTACATAATGGCTCCAGATCTTTCCATGAAAAGTCAGAACTATAGAGGAAGACGGGAGAGGGGGGAGAGGGGGGAGAGGGGGAGAGATATGAGACTGAGGGGAGAAATCCTTCAAGAAAGAGTTTGAATTAAAGAGACGCTGAAAGTCGGAGCTGGAAAATATGCTATGTCGATATATTGTGAAAACGGAGAAGGAGGGTTATTATAGTCAACTAAAAACATACAACGAAAAATAAGATGTGAAAACACTTGTGAATAACTCGCATTATATTAAAGTGCAATCACTTTAGTGGAGTGTGAAGCTGGAGAGAGGTAGCACTGTCAGGGGAATATAATGCATCGGTCAATACCAATTAATTGACTCTCCCTTCTGCAGTGACTGGGTCAGAAAGCACTTAGAGTTAAATGGTTTCTCCCACCAGCGGCTCTCCTCCAGTCTCCGCCAAACCACAGCTCCCAGCCCACGGTGGCTCCTCGGTGGATGTATTCACTGGCCCTTTAACGATGCTGATTTATTCTCACGCCTTTGCACATCACTGTAAACTGCTCTGTAAGTCAGTCACGTCTCCGTTGGGTCACCGTTTGATTGTGTTGGCAATTCTGTCAAAACGCTTTGGCATCATGTAAAGGACTGGTCACTTGAACTGGGTTTGATCCCCTTGGTTTGCTGATGATATCATTTTAAACTCTTTGCTAGTTGCAGCATTAAAAACACTATCTCAACTACCTTCAAATGAATAAAAACACAACCTCACTTTGGGATAACCGGAACAGAGAGCGTAGGTAGATCATTTAACAAGAGATAAAACTTTGCTGAGCTCTTTGTCAGTGCCACCTACACACGGCAGCAGCTCCAATCAGCTGTAGTTCAATAATGCCTTCATTTCAGCTTTATTGTTCTGAACATGTGTTATTCCTCAGGCTTCACATCACAGTGGGTTAGAGGAGGAGGATGACAAGCTGGCGGATCTTTGGATACGTTTTGTTGCGGTCAGTCGTGATTTCTGTTCAACAAAGAAACCGAAAGGGCTAACAAATCCAACAATCAAATACAAACTAGCTTTCCTAACTTGAATCTGACGTGGTACAGCAGATCTGTCCCTTTTCCGTCAGTCTCTGAATCAGATAAATAATAGTGGCATGACAATAGGCAGGGTATTAAGGCCACGTTGTGAACATAGCTCCTCTAAGTGACAACACATTTCTGAGGCTGACAGTAACGCTGAAGAGGCCTCTGACTAATCCCCACATTGCTGCATTAAAGGCACCGTGTGTACAGTACTCCCGCTCCGTAATCCCTCTCTAAAGGGACAATGTCAACACTCCAGCAGCACGGTGTGTTTGAGGATCCCATTCAGTGTGTGGGGCTAACATAAGACCGCATCTAATCCAAAATGTGCCACAATACAGATCTAAGACCAGCACTTCTCACAGGTGCAGGTGCGATTTCAAAAAGAGCTTTCAAAATATTAAATCTATAAAAGTTGTACTACTGCTAATGGATTTCAGATGATAGCATACTTTAAAATGATAAAGCAATAGACAAAAAGGCATGACATTGATCCCAAACGTCTCATTTCACAAAAGTGAGGTCATGAGAAATTATCAATGAAATCACACAACATGAAAAGCACTTTTATCAGGTGAACCCTTCCCATTCTCATTTTGCCCCGTCTTATTGCTCTGAAGCGAGTTTAGAGCTTAGAGCCGAGAGCCAAGGAAAAGTCCAAAAGTAGAAACTTTTGAAAAGTATATAAAGTGTTAGATCCCGATGAAGGTAAATAAAAGTGTAAATAAGTAAATGTACAACCACAGATGAAACCCAGAGCTGTATATTTTTGCATTAACGAGTGAGTCAAACGTCAGGGTCTAAAGAGCATCTTACCTGGGTCAGCTCGGCCCAAAGCGGCCTTTAATCTCCTCTCTGCTATCTTCAGTATAAACTCATAGTCCATGGCTAACACACAAACACACCTGTAAACACCGGCCCATTGGACTCCACTGAAAACTCACTTTCTAAAATCGCCTGAAGCCCCCCGACACGGCCTCAGATGCCGACACACACGAGCAGTGAGGGGGACAGATACGGCCATTATGTCATGCGCTGGCTGTCATCGAGCAAAAGGTTAACCCAGACAAGAGAAGAGTAAAAAGTCAACTCAAGTGTGTGTGAGGGAGAGGAGGAACAAAGGAAGCACAGATAAGGAGACGAGGTGCCAAGAAAAAGCTACACAGTGGGAACTCATCGGTGAGGTCAGCCGCTTTCACGAACTTCCACGTTTCTTTCTCTTTTTAACAAAGAACTGTTTTATCTTTATGACAGCTATTGACCGTGCATGTGTAATCTCTGTAATAATGTAGAAAGCTCTGGGAAAAGCAGAAATCTTGAGTTTAATTTAGGCAAAAAATAGAATATGCCTTATTACATTACATTACATTACATGTCAATCACTTGCTTTTACCCGAAGCGACTTACATACTCAATACTGTGGACAATCCCCACAGGAGCAATTTGGGGTGAAGTGTCTTCAGGGACACAACGACATGCTGACTGCAATGGGGTTTGAACCTGTGATCCGAACACCAACGCACAACCCACTGCACCACACGCCGCCTTATGCTTGAATACGCTACCACTACAATTCAGTGACTACATGTATCCGGCTCTGCAGTCTCTCCAATGAAACACTCTTTATGCAGGGAGTCAGAGCGAGAGACTGAGTTGTTGTCAAGTGTTTCTCTAGTTCTTATCATTTAGTCTGCGAAAACATTTCTTAGTGGAGCCTTTGATGCCCTGCTGCTGTTTAAGTGCACTTGGAAAAATAAAACTCAGCACTCACTCTCTCTTGACAGCAACCTGGAGCGAGAGCCGTCCAAACACACGCCCACATTCTCTCATTCACCTTTACACTCCTGCTCATGGTTTCATTTGGGAATTCAGAGTGTTTCCACTGCACTGCAACAGTCTTTTAAAAAAGGTATTACTTGTTTGACACCCTTCAATAACTCCCCTCACTTAACTCAACAATGCCCACTGGAAAGCAGGAATGCAACACTTTGGTAAAGGCAGCTTTAGGGTGTAAACATTTGTAGCATTTGTGGGATACTATTGCCGATGTAGTGTCAACTGTTTGTGCAGTGTAAAGTTCGCCGACCATTTGTTTCATACTAAATTACGATCATGAACACAGCCTTCACAAAACAGCCTTTGTTTGATACGGGTGTCACAGATCAGATCATGCTGTTAAAGGGTCACTTAGGACATGTATTAGATTAAAGTACTATAATAAGCTCAGAGTACGTACAAGGGGAAATATCTGGCTCTTGTGCTGCTAAATGTTCCACGATGTTCTCCAGTGGGACAATTACTTCATCCGTTTGCTGTTCAGAATTCATCAGAACTTTGTTTACAGTGTGTGTGTGTGTGTGTGTGTGTGTGTGTGTGTGTGTGTGTGTGTGTGTGTGTGTGTGTGTGTGTGTGTGTGTGTGTGTGTGTGTGTGTGTGTGTGTGTGTGTGTGTGTGTGTGACTGCGCTGTGTGTGTGTGTGTGTGTGTGTGTGTGTGTGTGTGTGTGTGTGTGTGTGTGTGTGTGTGTGTGTGTGTGTGTGTGTGTGTGTGTGTGTGTGTGTGTGTGCGTGTGTGTGACTGACTGCGCTGTGTGTGTGTTTGTGAAGGGTGTGAGTAGTTGACAGCTTATGAGTGTGTTTGACACGTGACGTACATGAGAGTTCGGATGAAAGAAGGTCAGACCAGCAAGTTTTTTTGTAGACTCAGAGGGTTTTAAACAATGAGGCCGGCGTGAACTAATGACCACACACACACACACACACACACACACACACACAAAGCATATTAGAGTACTGCACCAAAACCCTCCATGTGACCTTAGAGGACAGACATCACTATGACTGTCACTATTTTGTCAACTCATCACTTTCGGACAATGTAGCAGCACGCAACTGAGACACACACACACTTCGTTTGTTGCCAGCTAAAGGAAAATGTGGCGAGAGACATTTTTGATTCAACGCTTTCCACTGAATCAATATATTCAAATAACACGAGTGTGTATTGTACAGTATGCGTGTGTGTGAGAGCCTTTCACAAATAGAGTCAGATCCGAGTTGGCACGAACCCCACTGCAATACTCCAGTGTTTGAATAAAATATAAAGCAAGATGCCTTAATGGGAACTCTCCAGAGAAGGTGAGCAGGCTTGTGTCTATGTAGGTGCGCGGGCGTGCACACCTACGTGAGCTATAAAAGGGTGAAAGTCTCTATCTGGGTCACGTCACATGGGACACAAGACATTGAGTAACATTGGGCCGTGTTCTTTTTAACAATGAATGATACTGATGCTGGGCTATCTGGAGTCTCGTTTACAACAGCAGCTCCATTCACAGGCTCTTACAGGAAACGCTCCAAAACAGAGGGAGCTGACTTAATCAATCCATTTAGAGAAACAGTGATTCACCTTTTGGACAGAGTTCATGCCATCTGTTGATACTGCAAGTTTAATTTGAAGAAAGCATACCTGCTTACTGATGAAAAAGGAATTAGCATATAACTGATCATAAAGAATTCAACAGGAAAATAATGGGGTGCTTTTCATTGTTAAACAGCCACAGGAAATCTAGTATATTTCTATAAAGTTAACTGTAATTTGTTAGCAATGCAGCATTGTTCAACAAAAATGGCTTTTTTTTCACTTACTTTTGACAGTGAATGGAAATTCGTGATTGCTATCGTGGTGTGGTGACTCACAACAACCTGCTGCTTAGTCTGAGCCACAGCTAACATCCTCTTTAACCAGAATGTAGACATGATCTGATCATAATAATACACATTTTAATTAAAAGTAAACTTTGACAACATGAACTATAGTGAAAGAGAAGAATGAAACATTTAACTAGCTTCTTGTTGAATCGCCCTCTGACACTGATGCACACACGCATCCATACACACTAAACAAAGCTGTATTCCAGTCCTCCCAGTGGACTTTCACTAAATAGTGCAATTCAGAGGAAAAACGGCAACAAATGCTGCGTCAGCAAAACTCCTCGCTGCTCCAACCCGTCAACAGCGGGTCCATATTTCACCACCAACTGCTGTGTGTACTATAAACACACACACACACACACACACACACACACACACACACACACACACACACACACACACACACACACACACACACACACACACACACACACACACACACACACACACACACACACACACACACACACACACACACACACACACTAAAGCTCCGAGGCAGAGGGTTCATTCAGTCCGCTTTTCTTTAATTAAAAGAGAATGTGACAGCTAAATGGAGCTGCCTGCCATAAATCTATGAGTGTTGCTGCAGGATGCTGGGGGGAACTTAATGGTGTACAGTACATCCTGCTGCTCTTCTTTGCAAGCCCACTGAGTGTGTGTGGGTGTGTGAGATGTTCTTCCAGAAGCTAATCGCGTCACATTACAAAGCGACACATGGAGAAGCCAGGTTTCTGAGCTACTGTTTGCAAACACTTGCATTTGGAAGGATTTAGACAACATGTGGTTGAAAAACACCAGGGAATGTGGCTAAACACTGAGCCGTTTGAAATATGATATAATGAATTTGATGGCCAAAAGGAAAGTTATGTGCTTAACAGTGAATTGAATTGGAGAAACAGCAAGAATGGTGGTTAATAAAGTCTATTAAACATACAAAAAAAGACCATAAAAATGTGTTAACAAAGGTTTTTTTTACTTGAATAGTAGATTCAATATTAATGGAATATCAAAACTGACTTTTATTGAAGCTCAAATCAGATCTCATGGTCGTTATCAGTAGATGTATCCATCACATTGAAGGACCAAACTTTAAGGTCATGTGATAACAACTATTTCAGCTTTATGGCCCATGTTTCAAATACAAGACCTTGGAAAGTTTGCTGTTATATGTAGTTGATTTATTCTTTACTTAAAAGGGGTGCACTGAAAACAAACCTGCAGCTCAGGGTCTGCCCGTTTCATGAGATTCCCCACCCAAACAGGGAGTTTTAAACTCTGAGTAAGAAGGCTAATATCCCTGTTTTGTATCACGGGAGTAAACGCCTTCTCTCATAGATCCTGCAAGTTTAGCTGCAAGCCAATTCCTCAAATAAGCAAAGAGGAATGAAAGCAGAAACAAAGAGCCCAGAGGACAGAAAAAACATCATGTGACACTTTTATAAATTGCATGCAGTGGCGTGTCGGCCGGCAGTGAAGAGAGGCTGAGGAAACGTTGCTCTGTTGTGTTAGCAAATGATTCCTTTCACCTTTCGTCAACACAACAATATTGATCGTGTTTCTTTCCACCTTTAATCTGCAAGATTAGGGGTTTGTGTTTGGAGCTGGAGTCTTACTGCTCAGGTGTTTTCCCAGAGCTGACTTGTTGATCAAGGCCTTGGAAAAAGGCATGGATCTGCCTGTGTGTTGATAAAGTACAGCTTCCTTTTTCAGGAAATCAGCCACTCGTAAAATGTTTACATGTTGAATCATCACTACAGTATATCAGGCAGTCATGAGACGGAAAACAGACGGTATAATGTATAAGAAAATGTCACCGATGTTATCTTATACTTTATATCTTCCCCACACTAAAGTCTCTTACAGGTGGGTGCAACTTGGCTCTTAGTTTAAAACACAAACAATGATATAGACGTAGACAGCAGCTCAGAACCAGAGAGACTGTTAAGCACTCAGGGGAAAAGAGAAGCATTCATGTCTTTGACCTCATCTCATCACATTTCAGTGCTAACTGTGTGTGGATACTCAAATATGAACTCTTTTGCCTCACTACATCTGTCAGCTATTTAAGGATACAGTAAATAAGGATAGTATTATGATTGTGATTGCAGTAAGAGATGGGTCACTGTACACTACAGCTACGATCATTATCGACTTGTCAATCAATGAGTTTGTCACCTAGTTGATGAATCACAGTTGCTTGTAATGTTCATAGGTCAGATACAACAAAAGACAATGATAGGAAGTTTGGTGTGTACATTTACTCATGAAAACGTCATATCTGACTGCTATCCGACTTCCAAACGAGGCCCGATGGCAAGGGGACTGCTGTTGCCCTCTAAAAACTGTGTTGAGGCTGCAGAAGCCAACTTGTGGATGCAATGTCAATATGCCAATAATGTCAACAATGTCCGTTTCCTGTTGCAATGCCAAAGTCAATTTCTGTTGTGCTATCAAGCAGAGGATTAGGAAAGGAAACTGTTTGGTTTGGTTCAAACATTTAGTTGAATGTGTCACACCGTCTGGAGAGCATAAGAAGCTCTACAGAGTAAGTTAAACGTGATATCATCCCTAAACTCTGCTGATGGACAGAGCTACAGACTTGTGACAAATCTCATCACTGATCTTTAAAGTTATTCATGAACAACTTTAGAATATGGACAAGTTGCCGGTGAGTGTACCAAGTATGTGTTGGACGTAATTAACAGCTTATCGGTAGGAAAGAAGTTGCAATAAACTGCAAACAACGTCTTAAAGTAAGTCACCCAAGAAGCTCAGCTGAACAGAACATCACATCTGGTCTTCAATCTAAAGACCCTAGAAAAACGTACTCTGTCCTGTTCTAGCCTCCACTATAATGAATAGGAAGTCTAAATAAGGCCATGTGCTGTTTAATCATGCAGGTTACTGGAGCCTGAACGGGTCTGCATGCTGCATTAGACTTGATTTTCTGCAGCATCTCTGCCACGCACAGCACGCACACTGTAGTTTCTGTGCTAATAAGTTATCACCCCCCCTCCCCTCTTTCTCTGCCCCCATAACACCCCCTCCCCTCCCTGTGGTGCACTCACTTGCTGCACAACTGCGATTGCAGAGAAACACCAGCAAGCAGTGGAATAGTGCAGTCTCGGGAGGGAGTACACAAACACACACACACACACACACACACACACACACACACACACACACACACACACACACACACACACACACACACACACACTACTTATAAACGCAATAAAGTGCTTCCTATCAATCTCTACACAGACGTACAGAAAGAGAGAGGGAGACACATTCACACACAACAAACTCACCAGTTGGGTTCTTGTTTTTCTTGAGGCTCCTGCCACAAAGACACTGCAGCATATGCGATCCTTTGCTGAAAATGTTGTTCCAAATAAACCGCATGGATTTGGCCGAGACGGGGGAGGAGGAGGAGGAGGAGGAGGAGGAAGAGGAGGTAGGGGACGAGAGGCGCTCCGGATGCGGCAGCCTAAAATTCACCCACCGCATGGGGGCTGATCCGCCCCCCTGTTTGCATGCCAGCAGAGCCGGCCAGCTGTTGGGTTCAGTTCGGCGGTGCTTCGACCCCCCGATCTGCACCATAGACAAGAAGAGGAGCAGGAAGCCCGGCTCGTCGCCCGGTTCCTCGCCCGGTTCCTCCAAGAGTCCAGAAACCAGCGCGTATTCCGCGTCGATGTCGAGAAAGAGAGCAACCGCTGCAGCGTTTTTCTCCTCGGTGTCTTCCCCCAGCGGCCGGTGGTCCTCAGCGGCGGAGGATAAGTCGCTGCTGCCGCCCGGCCGCCGCGGCGTCAAAAGCCCCGGAGCGCTCCTCTTCAAATTGCGTCGTTTGCCGCGCGGCGCAGGGAGAGGAGCGGCAGCGGCGGACAGGCATGCGGCGGCGCTAGCGTGAAGTCGGCGGTACGCGGCAGCTGTCGGCTTCTTCACAAAAAACCATTGCATATTAGTGGGGAGCGCAGGGGGTCGGTGCGTCCGTCCGTCCGGGAGGGGAGGAGGAGGAGGGGAGGGTGCGGATACCGGGTGTCCGTCAGCAAGTCGGTGGCATCCCTGTATACCAGCAGCAGCAGACAAGTACTGCAGCAGGGGGGCTCCTTTCCAAACACACACTCACACTCACACACACACACACACTGGGTCTCTGGGAGCGCAGGAGCGGCAGGTGAATCACTGCAGGGAATCTCTGCACTATCCCACTCTGTGTTTTCCTCTTTAAAAAGTCCTTATGAATATTTCATCCGCGTTTCGGCCTCCACTTCTCAATAATCCATAAGCTCCAATGCGCCAAGATAATGCTGTCTGTCTGTCTCCTCCTCCTCTCCTCCTCCTCTTCCTCACCTTGCTGATAAAAAAGAAGAAGCTGCTGGACTTTGTCTCTGATACTCCAGAAACTAAATGAAGAAGAAATAGAAGAAGAAGACCTGGTCTGGCTCGTGGTCCTCTCGCGCTCCTCTGGTGTTTCACTGTCTTCTTCAGCAGCGCTCGAGACGACCAGCGGCCGGTGGGGCGCGAGGAGGTGCACTGACTATCTATACCGAAGCAGCAACTAAGTGGGAGCAATTAATCAAAACACCTGTTCCGGTTGGCTCCTTCAAAACAAAAACTGCACTATCACAAGTAAAAAAAAAAGCACATTTTGATATGCATGTGAGGACCTGGTTCTCTCTTATTAGGCTATTTTATTCATTTTTGTAGTATGTATTTTCTTTCAACATCTTACTTTTGTATTATATTGCTAATGTGTAATCCATTGGTAATAAGTATTAAAGAAGAAATGTGAAGTAAATTAAAGTTCATATAAAAGTGTTTGTACTAGGCTATTCATATGACTTTGATACCTTACAATTCACACTTGTTTTTAACGCAACCAGCTGTGGTTAAAGTTCCTATAATAAGAGTTCAGTAGTTTATCCTCGACTTTTATTCTGAGGGAAATCACTACTTCCGGTTTGCTCGTGCAGCTTGATACAGCTCTACTCTGAGGAGCTGCTTGCAGATACGTAGACACGTGGTTCCCACACCGTCAGCATCTGGACTGACTGGATATAAACTGTAACCGGCAACATTTGGGGAGGAGGGCGCCGAGATGGCGTCATAAATAAACTGTTCGGAGACACACACCTCTGTCTCCGTTTACTGCAGCTTTTACAAGCGCCTATATCTGATACAAAGAAAGGCTCCGGCCAAGAATCTGACAGTTTAATGCAGTCTTCTCTGTCTGCACACCTGTTGCACGAATCCTGACTGCAACACTGGGGTCTTACAGTCACATCGGATTGGATGGATATATGTCGAAACAGCAGTTATCTTGATTGTCCCTTTGCATTTGGTTTGTTTAAATTAAATGACTACAATGATTTAGTGCTGCATGGTGCATTGCATATAAATTGTCAGAAGCTTATCTCAGTTATACACTGTGTGCACTCATTGCGGTCTGAAACGGAGATGGAAATGCTGCAGTGTTTTTAGAGGCTGGCGCTGTCCATAGTGCTGAATCCACAATCGCTGGTCAAACACACAACACACACACACACACACACACACACACACACACACACACACACACACACACACACACACACACACACACACACACACACACACACACACACACACACACACACACACACACACACACACACACACACAGGCAGAAACCTTATCAGAGGACAGCTTATTAACCTGCTGACATGCATGTGAGGTCTCTGGGAAGACATAACAGTGTCAGAGACAAATAGATTAAATAACAAAACCCAATGAACTGACTTCAGGGTTTTGCAGATATCCATCAGCAAGTCATACCTTTCCTGTTTTACCGAGGGAAATAATTAAATGTCAGTGAATGATGGAAATAGTTTGATGGAAACAGAAAAATGTGTCTGGCACGCACCATAAAGCCCCTTGGAGCACTTTGTTGAAAGGCTTTAAACACACCATCCATTCTGTAAATAAGTTTGTGGCTCATTTGTTTGTGATTCAGTCCATTTATAAACCTTAACCCATAAAAACAGCCGTTTCACTGAGAAGAAGGGAAACCACTCGCATGTATAAAGTGCCTTTGATGTTTGCAGTGTAATCAAATCCTCTCTGAGCTGACAGGAATGAAAGTGTGGACCATGGAGTTAAAGGAAAAGGTAATTAACACAGTAAGAAGCCATGAGAAATAGTGACGAGCTTTAGTCAAATATAAAAGTCTTTCTTCGTTAAAAGACGGACCACATGCAGTACAATACAACAAACCTTAAAGTGTCATACACCAACACGTATATGATGTGTTCACAATGATCATATCAAGCCAACACAAGTTTTCAGTGGTTCTGGATGGATTTTTTAAGCCCGTGAATAATCAAATAAAGCCAAATAATGTCAAATAACGCCATGTGTAATTCTTTCCAAGAGTTGTGCATGTTTTAAAGATATCAAAAACACACTCAAATGTGTGAAAATATGCAGAAATGATCAATCACAGACAAAGCATTGAACTTCACTATCAGCGGCAGTATGAGCAGTGACTCCAGGATGATGGTTCTGCTCGTAGTCTCATATATTCTGAATCGCAACATGTACCACACACACACACACACACACACACACACACACACACACACACACACACACACACACACACACACACACACACACACACACACACACACACACACACACACACACACACACACACACACACACACACACACACACACACACACACTACTGCAGGGTGCCTGGCAGATTCCTTCTCACACTCTGTGCACGACTTGTATTGTTAGGAGCAGCTCAAGTCTGCAGCATGCGATTGCTTTAATCAAGGGGCAACATATCATCTGTGTGCAGAGAGAGCCACAGCTGCAACAGTATGTGTGTGTGCTTGTAATACAGTGTTATCGAAAAGGGAAGAAGGAACATGTTCAGGATTGAGGGTGCAGAGAAAGAAGGAGTGGGAGGAGGGAGGGAGCAAGAGAAAAACAAGGTGAGAGGAGGAAGGAAAACACAGAGTGAGGTGTGCAACCAGTGGGGATTCATCAATGCAAAGGATCCAGAAAAGAGGTGATTTGTAATTAAAAAAACCTAGTCATTAAAATTACTAAACTTCAAATTGACATAAAAGATAAGAATCTAAAAATAATTTCCAGCCTGTTATTAATATGCAACCTTATCTCTCAGTGTACCCTAACAAGAATAAAGACAACACTCTAAAAAGGAAACAACAATGTCCAAAACCATTTTTAGAAGAGTTATGGACAAATTCAACAAGTGAAATTAGACAACATCAGTAAAACACCCTGCCACTTTCACATCAGAATAATAGAGCGTCAACAAGAAGGCAAACACACAGATCAGAACAAAGTCGGCAGCAGCTAAAACCACAAACACACACTTAATGGCGCGAGAGAAGAGCAGCTCAGCTTACACACACCTGTCTTCAGAGGTGGAATGCAATATTTGCTACCTGTGCAGTACTTGAGTTACTGTACTTGAGTATTTCCTTTTCATGCCACTTCCTACTTTTACTTCGTTGTATTTCAGAGTTAAACTTACTTTGAAAATTAAGTTTTTTGCCACAAAAACATAGCAAGAGATTGAGAGTAGCAGCAGCTGTGTTTTTTTAGAATAACAAAGTAGCAACACATTGAAATACTCAAGTAAAGTACAAGTGCCTCATTAAGGACAGAAGTTTAGTAACTCAGTTATTTATGGTTATACACCACTGGGAGTATGTTTAAAATGTGGTATTAGTAGGCTACTTTTACTTGAGTAAAGTATCTGCGTACTTTTTTGACCGTTGCTAATACGCATGTTAATTAACAACTAGTTGATGGTTAATTTGTGTACCTTAATATAAGGTGTTACCCAAAATGCTATAAATTAAAAGGATTAAAAAAAATATTAGGCTTAAAGTCCACTTGTGACCCTTTTACAACGCCTTGTTTCTAGGCAACAGTACTGCATTAGCATACAGCCATGATACGTTTGTTGTTGTACTCACCTGTCTGTCTGAAGGTGGTTTTTTGGGTCTTTTATGCACCGAAAAGTCCTCTGAAGTCCTCTGAAGTCCTCTGAAGTCCTCTGAAGTCGTCTCCAGCTTCAACTTTTCTGCTCCTTTATCCCCAAGTGGAATATAACGAGCCCTCTCCGCCTCTCGTGTCCTGTTCGATTCCTAAAAGTCAAAAAGTGTTGAGCTAAATTAGCCTTGACAGTCAAAACTGTGACAGGAATTGTTATTATTTTAACATTATATATTGTATTAGTGATCATACATAAGCAGAAAGGTCTCACACACCTCAGTGAATGCAGAAGTTCCTCAGAATAGTGTAAACGCCGGAATTTCAAGCACGAGCGGATTTTGTATTTTGTATTTAAGCTGGGACCAACCTGTTTCACGGTTCACCTGGCAACAAAGGTGCGTTTGATGTGTCACCGGGTGAGGCAGAAGATCAAATTGAGCTAAACTGTTACCTTTAAAAACTACTATGCACTTTTTTAAACAATTTTGCATTTTATAACGAACTGTCGATGATTAGAATAACTTTCTTTGTTAGTTCTTTGAGTAAATGAGATGGAAAACTTATAGCAGCTCTTCTCCACTTAAAGACAGACACTGCTGAGTCCCATTTATAAATTGAACCTTTAATGCCTCACATCCACGAGCCCTGATCTGTGTGCTCGTGCTCCACCTGCTGGTTGAAATGGCTTAGTTAACTTGAACATATGACAAAAAAGTGTGTTGTGAATAGAACAACATAAATAAACATTTAAATACTTGGTTGGCATTTGACTGCATGTTAAATAATTGTTAGGCAATAATATATTATAAATGGTTCTGACTAAGCTTAGGCTGAATGTTTTTTCTCCCCAAAATACTGGACATGATCAATGGGAAAAGAAAAGAGTAGTTTCACCAATGTCCAGAAGGGGGCAGCAAAACCTCCATTCATAACATATTCTACCGGAAATACAGGAGACAAAGAAGAAGACGACGGCTGTTCACAACACCAGGGAGACGACATCGGGTAACTTTACACCATATACTCGCATATTATAGAAGTAGATGTTCTTACTAATACTATTACTGTATTTAAACATTTGTCTGTCTGTCTTCTTCTCAGTTGATTCGTTGTCATGGAGCGATGCTTTAGGTAGGAACAGGAAAACACAGCTTGTTTACCTCCGGTGCCTTTAAGCTGCTGTGATGCATTAGTGAACACAGTCAAATAAAAGGAGTTCAATACAGATGGCCTAAAATGGAACTATATAGGTATATAATGTCGTTTTAGCTTGCTCATAATGCTTTGTGATGATGTGTATTGCCTAGTTAACATGGAGAGATGCCAGGGTTCACTTAAGAATTGAGCAATTTAAAAGCTATCTTTAATATATTTATAAATCAACTGCTTTTCTTAATTGTTGTTAGCCAGTTTTGTACGTCGTGTGCTTGATAATCATTGAAACACATAGCATTTATTAACATATTAGGCTCATCATGACTATTTGAAGGTGCATTACTCTGCAATTTGGTCTGCTATAGAGTTTTATGTTACCTTATATTGACTGCAGTGTCTTGTGATTATATCCCGAATTGAAGGGCGGTTTGATTTAGCAAAGTAATGAGCCAAAGCTGCTGAACAACATCCTTATAGAAATGTGTTTCCTCTGCCTTGTTCCATGTGTTAACCACCACCTCTCATCTCTTCCTTCCTGAAGTGTCAGCAGGGATGGTTCAGCTCCTCCATCATCACCTCCCCCTCCTCCACCTCCTCCTCCTCACAGCCTCCCTTCTCCTCGCCAACCCCCTCCCATCCCTCCCTCCTCTCCCCTGTCAGCTGTGACTGCTCCCCCCCGACGAGAAAGGCTGAGTATTGCAGGAGCCATGGTGGACGTCAGTAAGTGGCCCCTGTTTTCTCTGCTGAGCTCCGAGGAGCTGGCCTCAGTGCGGCAGGCCTGTGTGTTTGGGACCTCTGCTAATGAAGCCATTTACATCACACATGCTAATGAGGTGAGACCCCAGCACTTCCGGCCTCCTAAGATACATATAAAGCTTTTAAAATAAACACCTTGCTTAATGTCAGTTACACCTTGTTAGATAGATCGAAATGTATAGACATATACAGAAAGATATTGACATTGGATGATGTATAAATTACACTTGTGCAAAGTTAGACATCTCTCTGTTTTCATACTATTCTTGTAATAATAATAATAAATTGAATTGATATAGCGCCTTTCATAACCTCAAGGTCGCTTTACAAAGAAACATTCAAGGACAAGACATAAAACATAGAAAACATAAACATAAAACAGGGGGCAGAAATGGAAGTGTAAGTGGGGGGGGGAGTGAGTTATTGTTGGAAGGCGATGTTGAACAGATGAGTTTTAAGGGTTGATTTGAAGATGTTGAGAGAAGGGGCGTTGCGGATTTCAGCAGGGAGGGAGTTCCAGAGGGTGGGGGCAGCGACACTGAAGGCACGGTCCCCGAAGGTGCGGAGGCGTGAATGGGGAATGGAGAGCAGGCCGGAGTCTGAGGATCGAAGGGTGCGGGACGGGATGTATGGGTGGAGGAGATCTGTGAGGGAGTGAGGGGAGAGGGCATGGAGGGATTTGTAGGTGAGGAGGAGGAGTTTGTAGGTGAGGAGGAGGAGTTTGTAGGTGAGGAGGAGGAGTTTGTAGGTGAGGAGGAGGAGTTTGTAGGTGATGCGGGACTTGACCGGGAGCCAGTGGAGGTTGAATAGAGTGGGGGTGATGTGCTGCCAGGGCTTGGTGCTAGTGAGAACCCCTGTACCTGTGTATTTGTATTCTCAGTGTCTCTGTGTCTTCTCTCCACCAGGTGTTTGTGTTTGGGTTGAACAGCAGCAGCTGCCTGGGCACAGGAGACAGTCTGAGCACCATAGTGCCGAAGAAGCTGGACTTCCTGCGGGGGAAGAAGGTGGTCAGCCTGAGCTATGGAAGTGGGCCTCACGTCCTGCTGGCTACGGAGGGTGATGAATACTAAACTAATCAATCCATTTAAGTCTTTGTAATTACCTGTGCTCCTCTTACCTTCAGCCCTGCAGTGTGTAAATGCTCCTGTGGGCTCGTATAACAACATCTTCTTATGATGTTAAGAGTCTTGAGTAAGAGGCAATCTCATCATGTGGCCTTGGAGTATGGATTATGTACTGCTGTAACAATATGTGGAACTCATAAAGGTGTTCTGATTCTGATCGTCTCTCTCTGTGTCTCTGTGTTGCAGACGGACAGCTGTTTGCATGGGGACACAACGGCTACAGTCAGCTGGGGAACGGGAACACCAACCAGGCTCTGTCTCCGCTGCTGGTCACCGCCAACCCTCAGAACAAGAAAGTGAGGGAGGTGGCGTGCGGCTCGCATCACTCCATGGCGCTCACTCAGGACGGAGAGGTAGCTTCTTACGTGACATATTGAAATATTAAGGTCATGTGTATTGAATTTGTTCACTTCTAAAGAGACTTGTAGGAGTTTGAATGTAATTAAATGTGGAAAATACAAGAATTTTCAATTTTGTGAAACCATAAATAGTTGTGGTTTTCCTGATTAGTTTTACACGTGTCACTTGACGTAGCGTCTTCCTGCTCTGCCAGTACTCCACTAAGCAGCTTATTTTGAACCTCAAGGCATTAAAGCGGCTTAGGCTGTGTGACAAGGTGTTCAATGTTTCAAACTGTGCACTAATATGTTCAACAGGGTTGTGTCTATGTGAAACAGATGACCCGTTATCAGTGTGTTTACTGTGTTGCTTCCCTGCCCTACAGGTGTTTGCATGGGGTTATAATAACTGCGGTCAGATTGGCTCGGGGTCCACAGCCAACCAGCCTTACCCCAGGAAAGTCACCGGCTGCCTGCAGGGGAAGATTGCTCTCGGCATCTCATGTGGACAGACCTCCTCCATGGCTCTGATCGACAACGGAGAGGTGAAAATGGCATAAATGTTTCTCTGAAGAATCCCCTGATCAATCTGAACTTCATGCAGTAAAGTTAGCTCTGTGTATCTAGGTGTACGGCTGGGGGTATAACGGTAACGGACAGCTGGGTATTGGAAACAATGGAAACCAGCTGACGCCTTGCCGCCTCTCTGCACTCCAGGGGCTGTGCATGCAACAGGTGAGAACCTGCAGTAATGCTGACTGCTGATGACTCCCATTGGACTCGTTTCATGACTCAAATGTTCCGTGGTTTCCAGATCGTGTCGGGGTACAGCCACTGCCTGGCGCTGACTGACGAAGGGCTGCTGTACGCCTGGGGAGCAAACACCTACGGGCAGCTGGGGACGGGAAACAAGAGCAACCACCTCAGCCCGGTGCAGATCCTGGCCGACAAGGAGAGGTAAGAGGAAGGGCGAATTTCTTTGTGTTCCTGTTGCCTGCCTCGACATCCGCTCCTCTTCTTAAGGAACTGTCAGTGGGCAAAGGGAGTATTTCCCCTTCTTGAACAATGTCCAAATCCTGCCGTCTCCCAACAGAGTTTTATCTTCCTGAAGTGTTTCCTGTTCCATTTCTTTACACATCTCTCTTTTGACAGGATTGTCGAGGTCGCAGCGTGCCATTCAACACACACCTCAGCAGCCAAGACCCAAAGTGGGCTGGTATGTATGCACTGTGTATTGTGTCTACATAACATCTCTTTTGTATACGTTTCTGATAACCATGTTTCTCCTCCAGGTGTATATGTGGGGTCATTGTCGGGGTCAATCCATCCTCATGCCACACCTCACACACTTCACCAGCACCGACGACGTCTTCGCCTGCTTCGCCACGCCCTCCGTCATGTGGAGGCTCATGTCTATGGGTGAGAGAGAGAGAGAGAAAGAGAGAGGGTGCCCTCTAACTTCATTGAAAGCATAAAGCTTCATTATCTGCTTTATTCCAGATCACGACGACTTCCTGACGGTCTCCGAGTCTCTGAGGAAAGAGTTCGACAGCCCAGAAACGTCCGACCTTAAATTCAGCGTCGACGGAAAGTGTATTCACGTTCACAAAGCTGTGCTGAAGATCAGGTGTGTCCACGTGTAAGGTTTTAGAAGTAGCAACATAGATATATATTAAAAGCTATCATTGCTTTGTCCATAAACGATACAGGCATTTGAGCTTGATTTTCCAATAACATGTACAGTGTAGATAATGGGCTTTTTACGGAGCAGGTGTGAGCACTTCCGCTCCATGTTCCGCTCCCAGTGGACGGAGGACCAGCAGGACGTGATCGAGATCGGCCAGTTCTCCTACCCCGTCTACAGATCCTTCCTGCAGTTCCTCTACACCGACACTGTTGACCTTCCACCTGAGGACGCCATCGGTTAGCACGCAGACACAGTGGTCAAATAATTGTACGGTTTCTGATTTGTTGTATGTAAATCCCGGCTTGTGTGTTGTCTGCAGGCCTGTTGGACCTGGCCACGTCTTACTGTGAAAACCGTCTGAAGCGCCTGTGTCAGCAGATCATCAAGAGAGGGATCACCGTGGACAACGCCTTCACTCTGCTGTCCGCCGCCATCCGATACGACGCAGAGGTACGACATATTACATATTCTACTTATGCACGTGGCTGCAGCGGCAATGCATTCTCCAGAAGGTTACATTTAGTATTTCCTACATAAGATTTTGCCTCTTCTACTCTTGTTTCATGTTGTTATTCCTCTTCTAGGACCTGGAGGTGTTTTGTTTCCGGTTTTGTGTAAACCACCTGACTCAGGTGACTCAGACTGGAGCTTTCTGGCAGGTGGACGGAGCGATGCTCAAAGAGTTCATCAGCAAAGCCAGCCGCTGCGGAGCCTTCAAGAACTGAGTGGAGCTCGTAGGATTTATCAAACTGTACCCTGACCAAGATGATGTGCTCTGGATGTGAGCAGCTCCAAAAGCATCAGGTCTGATCACACTCCTGAGGGCACACAGGCAGCATCGCTCACCAGAAGGATGGGGATTTAAGCTTCATTATCGACGAACCTGAAGTCAGCCCTTTGGATCATTCCTGTGGAGGCACTCGGCAAAGTCACGACTCCTTTTCCTCTCACACATTCTTTACATGCTGTATGTATACTTGAATATATGTTTGCTCGGCCAGTGCTTCCTGTACTTATGTTGACATGATAGACCAAAAACCTGGAAGAAATAGCAGGCAGTTGTCTTTGATAGCTTTGATGACTGACTTGCTCTGGCCAGGAGAACCACCGTACTGAAACACTTTGAGTTTCCATATCTATCATTTCCAAAATACAGTGTTAGGTCAAAGTACTTTTTGGGTGAGTCCCATTTAGGCGTCAACACACAACAAGGTCCAGGTCCTACTGTGGGTTGTACTGGGTCACTTATTCTGCACAGTGTAAAACTGTTGTGGGATGTATAATAATGTACTTTTTATACTCTTTTCTTTTGTATTAAGATGCTATTTTTCGCCCTATGGCACCTTTAAGAAACGGTTGCTTCTTCTTCTACATATTTAGTAAAACATTAATGGTTCAAATAGTTTGACACACTGTGTAAGGGGAAAACTAAGTTAAAGAAAGTTGCATTAGAAGCGTTTAGGGCACTGTTACATTACTAGCAGATTATTTCTTTCTTTCCCAATGTAAAATGTGTTGCATAGTATTCCTCTTCACACTGGGACTGTCAACAAACTGATCAAAGGTGTTCTCATCTGTTTGTGTTTGCTAATCTTATCGGGACATATACAAAGAAAAAAACGACAATGCAAACTCAGTTAGACCAAATGATTCCTCTGTAAGGACACTTTCTCTGCACGTACAATGACAATGCACAAAACACTGCAAGCTAAGGCAATCGGAGTACTTTGAAATTCTCTGTAGGGATAAATGAGATGTTTGTTTATATTCTGTTTGCTTTGGCTTATGATGACAAAAAACTGCCTGGTCCTCACTGTCTGTTCCATCACTGGGTGTAAGAGGATAAAACAGCAGATCAGTTTCTGTTACTTCTGTAGGTTTCATTTTCTTTATGCACTCAGATGCTTCAAAGAATCACTTTGATTCCTTGCAGTTAATTACATTGAGGTTAGTAAATGCTTTAGTGGAGCAATGAGCTGGTTTACAGTTTTGTTTCTTATGAAACTGGAAGAAAAGATTGTGTTGCTTTCTGTGTTAAGATATAAAATATATTTTGTATTGTGCTTTGTTTAGCATTTCTTTAAATAGGACAATAATTACAATCAGCATTACATTATTTGGTTCTATGATTGTTTTTTCTGCTGTTACATAACTGACATGTTTCTTTATATTTAGTTATTGAATTACATGTCACAGTGAAGAAATAAATAACTTGTTTCCATATAATACTTATTTGTCTCCTAAGTACTTACGTCATATTTCTTATCATTTTTAGTTAATTAAATGTTTGTCTCATGGTAAAGTAGTTAAGTCTTCATAGTGTAAAAAGAAAGCAGCGGTTTATTCAATATATATGGACATTTGGTAGTTTGCTGCCACCTGGTGGAATAAATTGGTATCTAACAAACCACTAGTTGTCCCGCCCTCTTTATGACGTCATGTGTTATTGCGGAAACAACCCGGATCTTTGTCAAGTTAATGACAACCAGCAACGATAGGAAAAAAATGTAAGGTTCAAATGTATTTGAAAATGTATGAAACCTATTGAATTTAAAGTATACCTGGTAGTATTTTATTATATTTATGTTACATATTCGTCTCCTTGTACTGCTTTTATTTGTTTCCCATGCCTTGATACAGTTCCTGACTTTTATTTTGGAAAAAACTTACCGGAAACAGCGTGTATTCACGTGTCTAGCTCAGGTCTAGCTTGACACTGTAAACCAGGTCAATTGACTCTTTACATCCTGCTATTTCTTCTTGTCAAAGGACATATCATTTGATAGCTGGAGGATTTAATGGAAGGAACCGAGATAAGGAACCGAACCGATCCAGACCAGTCCATGCCGGCTCAAGATACGAGAGAGAGCAGCACCCAGACTGACTGCAGACTGCAAGGTGAGAGTTTAGCTGCATCGGTTTCTATTCCGTCCTGTCATTAAACAGCTGATCTGTGACAGGCGACTGGCACGATGCCTAACATAGCAGCTACGTGTTGTATAGGCATGTGTATGGTAGCAGACTATCAATCATTCCGAGTAATATTATTAAGAAAAAGTAAATAACCTACTATTATATAGATAGATAGATAGATAGATAGATAGATAGATAGATAGATAGATAGATAGATAGAGCTTTATTGTCTCCCTTAGGAGAAATTTGTCTTGGGCATCGAGATAATAAACATCAAACATTTAGGACAATCAGTCATAGATACAGAACAGAGATCACATATCACATGGCAAAGAAACAAACAAGAAACATACAGGTACAGAACTTTCCCTATTGCACATACATAATCAAATATTGCACTTTCCCTATTGCATTCATTCATAATCAAATATTGCACTTTCCCTATTGCACCTATGCATAGTCTCCGTCAAATTGCACACATCCCTATTGTGTCCATACCTATTTAGACATATTGCACTTCCCTATTTAAACTTCTTAATTGCACATACTACACTGTAAACATTGCACCTCCCAACAACTCCTAACACAGCATAATCACCATTTTTTCTGACTGTTCAGCAGCTTGATTGACAGTGGAATAAAGGAAAACTTATACCTGTTCAATTTACAGTTTGGTAATCTATACCTTCTGCCCTGGAGGGCAGCAACTCAAACTCTCTATACAGGATGTGTTTGGGGTCGCATGTGATTTTACGGCCTTGCTTTCTCACCATCTCCTCAAATATCTCCTGAAGAGAGGATTGTGGAGGCATGCCAATTATTTTTCCAGCCCTTTTTATCAAGCCTTCGAGTCAGAGCGGAGCACGACTCCTGACTTTTCCCTGTGTTTTTTTATATCTGTTGTAATTGATTGTCTTTTATTGTGATTGTAGTAATGTGTTTTTATTACATGTACTGTACAGCACTTTGGCTCGACCAAAAATTGCTTTTAAATGTGCTTTATAAATAAAATTTGATTTGATTTTGATTTGAAGCTCTGGAGTTGTGATTTAGATTTAACTGACAAGTTACCAAACCCTGTTGTGATGCCATAACGGATAATAGACTCAATTGCTGCCCTGTGGAACATTAACATGATACATTTATCCACTCCATGAACCCTGAGCCTACGCAGAAGATGCAGGCGCTGGCTTATCTTTGAGCATGCCTGATCCACCTGACGGGCCCAGCCTAACTGAGCATCAAAATAAATCCCTAAATATTTAAAACCTGTAACCTGCTCAACTCCCTGCCTCTTGATAAGGACTGGGCTGTGATCACCTACTGACTTGGGGGAAAAGATCATATCCTTAATTAATTGCATGATAGCTCCGTTTAAGTGAAGTCTGGATCAGGGAGTCCAATGCTTGTAAAGTGGAGTGTATTTGAAATACATTTTTGATTCTCTATTATTATTATATATCAAGATCGATATTATTTATATATGATATTGCATAAGCCCTTCATTTACAGGCATTCTCCTCCAGTGTCCATATAGTGTCTTTATATGCTGTCAGCTACTAATAGCATGTAGTATTCATGTACATTTATAATAAGTAGATGCATGTGATAGGACCTGCCTTTGCTGCCTTCACTTCATTTTACTGTAAGGTGCGGAAGCAACCTGAGACATTCAAAACATCAACCCCTGCTCTCCTTCACATTCTACTTACCACCCAGTGTAATTAGACCTTTGCATGAAGGCGCTTGTGCATTTAAGAATAGACAAGATAACCCTTCTTTTGTCTCCCCCTGCATCAGGCCATGGCCCCAGGCTATCAAAGGTAAACCTGTTTACCTTGCTGAGTCTGTGGATGGAGCTGTTTCCACAGCAGCAGCCTGAAGAGGATGAGCCCAGTGAGGTGAGTGTACCAATGAGATAGACCACGCACGATGAAGTAACCAATGTTCAAATCTCCAGATTAGTGAGTTAAGTAATCAGACCTGTTGTGATTCAGATCCGCAGGGTGGGTCTGGTGGTGGTGCAGGACAGTAAGGTGGTGGGACTCCACTGCTCAGGACCTGAGCTCCATGCAGGACAGGCAGCCATCATCCAGCATGGCGCCTCCCTGGCTGACTGCCACCTGTATTTCTCCAGGAGACCGTGCGCCACCTGCCTCAAGATGATCATCAACGGTGAGGACAGAGACAGAGATTAGTGGTCAGACACAGAGAGGTTGGGGAATTAAACCCAAGCCTAGTTGCTTAGTTAATCAAGTTGCATTCTGCTTTTGGGAAGGGTTTCCCGACATGGGGATTAGTCATAGCTCCAATAAATTGAGCATGACATTATGATGCCTGAGGGAAGGGAAACAAACCAGCAGTTTTCCAAGTGCTTTCACACTGTTGTTCATTTCAGTATATTGTAACCACACTCTCCTCTGCAGCTGGAGTCAGTCAGATCTCCTTCTGGCCAGGAGACCCTGAAGTCAGCATGCTGAGGTCCAGCTCTGCAAACACCTCCAGCTCCCAGAATCCTCCTCGCAGCATCCCTGAGGAGGCGGCGCTGGATGCCGTCGCAGCGGAGAAGCTGAAGTCCAACAGCCGTCCTCACATCTGCGTCCTGCTGCAGCCTCCAGCGCCCGGCCTGGCCCAGTTTGTCTATGAGACGTCCAGAGACTGTGATTTCATGGAGAGGATGAAGGACGATGATCCGGGGCTGAACACAGAGGAACTCTTCAACAGGTAACAAGCCTTCCTTTAAGGTTTATGTTATAAAAAGCACCTGGTTTGCTTATAAAAGGATGCATTCTTCCTGTTTTCCAGCGAGCGGACGAGACACCTGAAGGATTTCTCCTCTCAGCTCCTGGTGAGGACGTCCCTGCAGCACCGGGAGATTTTAACCCACATGGGGCTGGAGGACTTCTGCGTGGAGCCTCACTTCTCCAACCTGAGGAACAACATGACGGAGCTGGTGGAGGTGTTAGCTGCAGTGGCTGCCGGGCTGCCACAGCAACACTACGGCTTCTACAGGTCAGAAACATCCACGGTTCTTCACATGTTAGCCATCCACTGCTGCTATTGGTTGTTGATGTTGTTGTTCCTGTTGCAGAGAACAGCATTTAGCCCCTGGGCCATCAGTAGCCTCGCTGCAGACTCCTCACGAGGGACTGTCTCAAGAAGTGGTGCGCCATTGTATCATCCAGGCCAGGCTGCTGGCTTATAGAACAGGTCTGTCTGGTTTTTATTGATTTATTTAATCGTTTATTTGGAAGGAACAAAAAACAAAATACATGATATGCAAAAAGTGCAAAAGAGCAAGAGCAGCATACACAACTATTTATGACATGGTAATACAATGTAGCAGCAACGACATATAAAGTGCAAGAGGAGATGCCCCTGTGTTAAAGTGCATTTAGCGGTGATTGCACGTCTGTTTGTTTCTCGACCATTCTCTGAGTTGACCTTTAAAACTATTGAGAGTGGGACAATCCCGTATCTCAGTTGGGAGGCTGTTCCACAAAGAGCTGCCTTTAATGGAAAGGACATTTTGTCCAAAAGTGGTCCGTCTGCAGTGGACTTCAGTCTCCTCTGGTTCCTGCCCTAGTGCAGCATCCAGTGTGTTTTCTGTGGATGAATTCTCCTAAGGGTGTGGGGGGGGGGCCGGTCCAAAAAAACACATACTTTTAAAAGACTTAAAATGGTTAAACTCAAGAAATTGTGTTTTTCAAGGATGGTACAGTGGTGGTGTGAATATGGCTTTCTGTCAAACACCTTGATAGCTCTCTTGTACAGCTGTTCTATGGGTTTCAGGTTTGTGGCACAAGCAAACGAGCATTCAGTATTTAATGTGGGATAGAATCATACAGTGGAGGAATGACTTTGCAGCACTGACAGAGAAAGGTCTAATTTGTTTAAAATGTTGCAAGTTGAATTTAACGGTATTGGATACTTTCTTAATATGTTTCTTAAAAGTCAAGTTTGAGTCCAGTATGACTCCAAGATACTTGAAGTGGGAGACTAGTTCTATTTCTGCTTCGTTTAAAAACACATTGGATCCTTCGATGTTGACTGGTCGTTTACTGAACATCATACATACTGGTTTTTTTGCATTTAACTGTAAGCAAATGTTGTTCAGCCAGTGTTGAACTTTGTCCAAACCATTTGAGAGACAGCATGTGATTATTTCAGTATTTTTCCCGTGTACAAAGATGACTGCATACATTTGCACATTCAACTCAGGACATACATTAGGCAAGTCATTAATGTACAGAGAAAACAGTAATGGTCCAAGAATGGAACCTTGTGGAACCCCAACAGGCTTCACAAGGTAGGGGGATTTGGCTCCGTTGACCAAAACACACTGTTTTCTGTTCGATAAGTAAGACTCAACCCACTGTATTGAATCTGCCGAAAAATTGAAATACGTCAGCTTTGTAAGGAGCACTTGGTGGTCAACTGTGTCAAAAGCCTTCCTGAGACCAAGGAAGACAGCCCCGACATATGGGCTCGTGTCCAACACACATTTCACCTTTTCCACAAAGACACAGTTAGCCGTCTCGGTGGAGTGGTGAGCACGAAAGCCAAGCTGCATTGGGTGGAGTGGAGCGGTTTACAGAAATATTGACTTAAGGGAAATTTGGCACACCAGTACGGTACACTTATCCTTTCTAGGTCACCATAAGATTTCTCTGAGGGAATTTCTACTCTAATTCTCCTGAAGGACAGGCTTTAAGGTCACAGTTATTTGAAACAGTGTTCCTGTCATTTTGTCACCAGCTCATTATACGCAAATCTGTCATTTTCATTCCAGAGGATCCTAAAGTGGGTGTTGGAGCTGTCATCTGGGCCAAAGGAGCATCGGTGAGCTCACATGTCTTCCATTAGATGAGATTTGGCTATTAGTTCATCCCTTATTATTATTATTATTATTACATTTGTAACTGCTCTCTTGTCGCAGGCTGGCAGTGATGGGACTGGGTGTCTGTACCTGGTGGGTTGCGGGTACAACGCCTACCCAGCAGGCTCACAGTATGCAGAATACCCCCAGATGGATAACAAGCAGAAGGACAGACAGAGACGCAAGTACAGATACATCGTCCACGCCGAGCAGAACGCACTCACCTTCAGGTCAGCAGAGAAGAGAAAGATCTGGTCCTAACACGCTGGAGCCTCCTCCCATAATCTGTGTTTGCTGATGCTTTCAGGACCCGACACATCAAACCAGAGGAGCACACCATGCTGTTTGTCACTAAGTGTCCGTGTGATGAGTGTGTGCCTCTGATCCGAGGAGCCGGCATCACACACATCTACACCAGCGACCAGGACAGGGACAAGGACAAGGGAGAGATCTCCTACCTGAGGTTCAGCAGCCTGAAGAACATCAGCAAGTTCATAGTGAGTACTTCTTAGAGGGACGGAGGTGGATGTCTTGATAAATGGAGGAGAATGTGACTTTCTTCTGTCTTCCCAGTGGCAGAAGAGCCCTTCAGCCTCTTCTCACCACACCAGTAAGTTCCACATTATCTTTACACCTTTAAAGAGCACATGTTCAGGTTCATATTAGTATTTCCTGCCTCTCCTGTGACATGTCTCCATGCTCTAATGTTCTCATACTGCCTGTGCTGCAGCACCTCTTTTCACCAGTTTCCTGAAATGAGATCACAGTCTGCTCTGATTGGTTAGCTGGCCAGCTCTGTTGTGATTGGTCAACCGCTTAGAGACGTCCACTCCACACACTAAAGGGAAATCCTACTATGACAGCATTTCTCTTTGTTCCAGACGGTTTCGGGGCGAAGCACGGCAGACCGGAGGAGCAGGAGAGCCACAGCAACAAGAAGCTGTGCACTCACAGATCCAACATGTCACCCGTCAGCTGAACACCACACGGACACATGGTTAAACCAGAAAGAACGTTGTTTTTTAGGCACAGATTTGGCATTTCAAGGCTAGGACTGGGACACATCTGTAGATCAAATCTGTGCTGCACTATATTTGTATTTATTTGCTGTTTTAAGGAGGAACTGGTGTGTCTGTCTGTTGTGGAATCAGAATATCAACATCTCTCCCTGCTGCATGTTTACGTGTCAACAAAAGTAATCTGTACAAAACAAATGGTTAAAAGTGACTGTAAAACTTTATATTTCAATAAGAGGCTGCTTTTAATAGGAGGTGCTGTGAGGGGAGGACAGTCTTGTGTCTTTTAAGGACTCAATTGAAGAAGAAACATGAGCACCTCTAAGGGGGACCATGAATGGATGGATGGGAGAAGAAGGGAAACCACTAACAAATGATATATTTTAAATAGTTTTATAGCGACGCTGTGATGTCATTTTATTTTTGTATACAAGAAGTGAATAGTTTAAATTGTTGCACATAAAGACATCCATACTGTTTGTGTTTAAGTATGCGATGGTGACTGAAGGGCTGATGCTGTGACAATGTTGCAGCCTAAAATCATATTACTAATCTATGGAAGCAGTTTGAAGAAAGTAAGAACGTTTTTGTAATGTATTCCACTTCTTTTTCTCTCTGTCAGCAAAATATCACTACAATAATCCAATGTTTCTTTAGAATACAGTTATCAATCATTTAAAGCTTGAGATCAATTATAAATACATTTCCATTGCACTACAGTTGACAACAAATGAGCACCCGCACACAGAGCATGCATTCCCATCCTTTTATTTGTTGTGAATGTGGTACAATAGCATCAATGTGGAAGATAAGGAGGCGGCCTTGAGAGAGACAGGATAATGTGGAGTTGCTAATTGCTCTTTTGTTGGAGAAATAAAAAACGTGGGTGAGTTTGGCTCAAGTTAAACTGGTTGGTCTACTTTTGCATCTTAGTACGATATGTCACAGCTTGAAGCACTAAAAAGGGGCTGGGACTGTTTTTTATTTTAAACCCAGATGACAAAAAAGGCTGAATTATTTGTCCTGATTTCCAGATTCAAGACTGATACTGTCATCCATTCGGACTCAATGACATATTTTAGTGATTCAATTAGTGAGTGTCCTGATCAAAGAGACTCCTGTGGATGCAGATTGAATATCAATTGGAGAATACATTCAAACATTTCCTATAATTGAAGTGCCAATGTCAATTTTCATTATTATTCAAATATAAAAACAACCGCATTTTAAGGCTTTTTTTTTTTACTACATGTGGATTTTTCACAGTTACATTTCTCAGTTCAAACTTTGGCCTCACTCTGCGATAACTTTCCCGATGATTTCTTCACCAACACAGTTTGTAATTTTAACATTAAATCAACAGAAACCGTAAAGCCCCTGGTCTGTACACGATGGCATCAGCTTGAAAAAGTTCAAAACGTTTCTATGACAGCGTAACTCAAGTATAGTGAGTTGAGAGGTTCAATGCTTAATCACAACAAATATGTTCTGTCCAGAGCATATTCTCATTAACATAACAATTAAGCTCCCCTAGAAAGATAGTGGAAATACAAAAAGAAGAACACACCAAACCAAAAAGGCACCTCTGGATCCTCTCGCTGGTTTCTAACACCAACGTCAGATCCAAATCAAAACAACGTTCCCACTCACAATGGCAGGTGTACAAACCATACACTGTACATGACAAGAAATGAAACTATATATAAAAAAATGAACCCTCAAGCAGTGATCAGCTTAAGATTAACATATTATGTATCATACAGAAAGTGCGATCAGCCACCAGCGAAGAGAACCAGTGATCAAAAGGAAGCTGTACCCGTCTATTCTCAGTCTCGACATTGCCAAATATATGTGGTTTTGGAGAGCTTCAAAGAGGCCCTATTATGCTGATTTCCAGGTTGTTTCTCTGTTGTGATTGGTCATCCGATTACAGATGATTAAAAAGCATCTCTTAGATCATAGTCCGATGTACACTCTTAATTCCAAAAGTCTACTTAATCCTGTCCCATGTTTAATTGGCACTATTAATCAATGTTTATTTATACGGCCTAATATCACAAAGTTATATTTGTCTCAGTGGACTTCACGGTTGTTTGGCTTTACAAAAAGAAGGACGTCTAGCAGCTAAATGTTGCTAATTGGCTAACGAAGCTCTGAGCGATGACTGAGAATATGTTTTTGCACATGCCGACCCAGCTGAAAAAACAAAAGCAGGAATTCTTCATTGTTAGTTATTTTTGATTTGCAGCTACTTCACTTAAACAGTTCAAAATCAATCCATGTGTAGAGACTGCCTCTGGTGACTGTTCGCATTACAAAAAGGATTTTTAAGGGCTGGTTCTCACAGCAGAGCGAATGCCTTCAACACCATGAGTTGTGGCACGACATGCTACAGATGGAAAACAAACAAACAAAGATCTCATGAGAAACATTTACAAAAAGAAAGATCAGTGATTGAGAACTAGTGTTTCAAATGAACCAACAAAGAGAAGCTTTTCTTTGAAATAGAGTAACCGTTATTGTTAATGTGTGTGTGTTTTTTTTTTTAATCCTATCGGTAAAAAGTTGGGGTTGAGGGGCTTCTCTAGGAGGCCGGCTTCTTCAGATCCCGGATCTGTTTGATTAGGTAGGTCTTCTCGTCGTTGAACTGCTCGTCGTCCGTGCGATCCTTCTGGAAGTTGCTCAGGAAGTCGATTAGTTTGGTCTGGTTCTTGAGCAGGATGTCGATGATGGGCTGCGTCTTGTTGGGGTTCGCTACGAAAACCTGAAGAAGACAGGAAGAAAACATTTAACACACAGAGACAAACTGTGTCTGGGTTTTAGTACGTAAAACAGTAACTGTACAGCTACACACTTGTTATTGGATATTTAATAATAGAAGGGTGGTGTTGTACCTTGAAGACGTGGAAGGCTTCAAACTGGATGTTGGGGCTCTTGTCTCGCAGCAGGTTCATCATCAGCTTCAGGTTCTCCGGCTTGCTGATGTAGCGCGTCATCACCGTGAAGTTGTGTCTGTCCAGCAGCAGCTCGCCCAGCAGCTGAGAGAAGATCATAGCGATGGGTAAGGGAGATAGTGTGAGGGTTTAATGGCCCCGTTATAGATATCGTATACATCGCCCTACAATTTGAAATGGAGTCAAACCTTTAGAGACTGCCGCTTGGTGACGTAGTTCTCAGAGTGCAGCAGCTTCTCGTAGTCTGTAAACACCTGCAATTACATTAACAACATTTATTATAATACTTTATTAACACACTGGTGGATTTAACTATTAATAGTTTGATTTGAGACTTAAGGCTTGTAGCTGGGGATGCCACATACATCGAATCAAAGTTCTGTCATTTGGCTCATGGACTCTATTGAGCTCAAAGCATCCTCTCCCAACAGGCTTCACTGCGACATCTGTCAACATGCAAGGCAGTTTTGTGGGGGGCTCCTTCAGCCTGAGACCCTAGGCTCTATGCTGGCAGAGGGGCCCTTCATTCAGCACTCAGGGCCCCTCTGCCAGCATAGAGCCGAGCTTTGTATCAAGCTGTGACACTGCAAGGGCTTTCAACTGATCCCTCTTTCCTAGAAGTGTATTCGTATAAACTTTATTTGTATCTTTTTATTTTGGATCAGTGACTGAGGCCATTGAGAGGCTATAACCTGATCTGGTTGTGTGTGTGTGTGTGTGTGTGTGTGTGTGTGTGTGTGTGTGTGTGTGTGTGTGTGTGTGTGTGTGTGTGTGTGTGTGTGTGTGTGTGTGTGTGTGTGTGTGTGTGTGTGAGTCAGTGGCCTAACATTACCATCCTTGTGGGGACCTACATCTGTTAAGGTTAGGATAAGTCTCCAGGAAATGCATGTAAGTCAATATAATGTCCCCTGAAGTGATGTATACATGGTATGTGTGTGTGTGTGTGTGTGTGTGTGTGTGTGTGTGTGTGTGTGTGTGTGTGTGTGTGTGTGTGTGTGTGTGTGTGTGTGTGTGTGTGTGTGTTCATGTAGAGCAGTGTTTATGTGTGTCTCTGTGGCTGATGTTTCATGGGAGCCTTGCATGCATGTGGTCAGGAATGATGGTGGTAAATAAAAATAAATAAACGTAAATAAATGCTGGTTCAAAATAACATGGCCGACTTGCATTAACATGTGCTGTGGTTTTCACATGTGTTTCCCAGACTAATCACTCACAGCTTCGTAGTTCTGCTCCAGGTATTCGGACACAAGCACTTTGTGTCTTGTCAGGAGATCCTGTGGAGAAAGATGGAAAACGTTCACCCTCTTCTGTAACAGTGCAACAAAAATATAAAATAATAACATCTTCTGATACACAGCGTTAGTACCTTGAAGGTGGCGAAGGCGTCGGAGGCGATGTCGAAGGTGGACATCTCCACGTAAAGGAAGAATTTGTAGAAATCACTGGAGTGCAGGATGATCTTGGCGAGCGGCTCGTGGCGAATGCACTCCCTCAGCATGATCCCGCAATTCAACGCTGACTGGGGCGTCTCGTAACTTTGACAAATTCAGAGAGGCTGTTTAAGTCTCCACTTACAGGACCGTTATGTAGGCAAAGCCTGTATCTGTGTGTGTGTGTGTGTGTGTGTGTGTGTGTGTGTGTGTGTGTGTGTGTGTGTGTGTGTGTGTGTGTGTGTGTGTGTGTGTGTGTGTGTGTGTGTGTGTGTGTGTGTGTCTCACCCATTCAGCAGGATGAAGAGCACCTCTGGGTGGGAACAGAAATATTCCACAGTGGGACTCCTCGTCCCGATCTGCCTCCTCAGGATGTTGTTGAAGATCTGACACACATCCTTCTTGCCCTAGAATCACACACACACACACACACACACACACACACACACACACACACACACACACACACATATAAGACATTCCCACGAAACCCTGGTTTCAAAAGATTCAAAGAGGATGATGGAGGACAGACTCTCACCTCGAAGTCGATGACCTGCAGGTTCTTCACCAGCGACAGCAGCAGCCCGCTGTTGTACAGCTCCTGGGCCAGCTGGGCCACCGTCTCCGTGTGAGGCTCCTTATCGTTGCTGCCGTACAGGATCTCCTTCATGGACACCAGACACTTCGACACCTCCTCAGACGCCTGGAGAGCAAGAGAGGGAAGAGAGAGGGAAGAGAGAGGGGAGAGAGAAAAGAGGAGAAACTGAGTTGAGCTTGATCTTAATCTCGTGTGTGTGTGTGTGTGTGTGTGTGTGTGTGTGTGTGTGTGTGTGTGTGTGTGTGTGTGTGTGTGTGTGTGTGTGTGTGTGTGTGTGTGTGTGTGTGTGTGTGTGTGTGTGTGTGTGTCTAAACTTTTTCGACAGTGAAGTGTCAGGAGGTGACAGGTCCAATTTCACAAAGGACTGTCACCATCGGGCCCATGGACATTTACAAGTTCACACACACACACACACACACACACACAGACACACACACACACACTTTGCTACCTTGTCTGTCTTCTTATCCTGTTTGACCAGGATGGCCATGTTTTCCTTCAGGGTCTTGACGATTTCCGCCGGACTCTTCTGGGATCTACCAAACAGCGGCATGATGGACACACACTCGCCTTGGGACCTACGGAAGAAAACACACACACACACACACACACACACACACACACACACACACACACACACACACACACACACACACACACACACACACACACACACACACACACACACACACACACACACACACACACACACACACACACACACACACACACACACACACACACACACACACACACACACACACACACACACACACACACACACACACACACACACACACACACACACGTCAATGGAAAGCTGGATAAAACCACAAAGTGAAATGGAGTCAGTTCATGACGGACTTTCTTCCTTGGCCATGCGGGAGCTTCATAACATTTCTGTGACATTTAAGAGCGTGCCAGTTTTCCTACAAAACATGACATAATATTGACTGAGAATCCAACAAACACTGAGCTTTAGACATACATATTAACACGGTCATTTTCTGACACTAGGGGGCCCTCAAGCAAAGCTATAAGAAAAGACAGAGATTGGTGGAGTGCGCTAATTGGAGTTCAATGTTTAATGATTTAAGATACAGATGTTACACTAAATACGCTATGTGTGTGCTAGGTTTAACAAATGAAGCCTCTTTGAAACCAGACTTGAGATATGCAAAGTCAATATCTTCAGTTGTCACATAACACCAAGAAAACAATGAGAGATTTGTTTGGAAGGGACTGTTTTGGAAACCTCAGGATCCTCCTAAACAAAATGTATTAGAAAAGCATGCTGTCAGTATTAGTTATTCAGAGCTAATTAACTTCACACTTCTATCTGTTTAAATTGAAATCTACAGCACAGTAAAGTGTGCAAATAGACTGTGAATGTACAATCCTACTGTGTGTGTATGTGTATGTGTGTGTGTGTGTGTGTGTGTGTGTGTGTGTGTGTGTGTGTGTGTGTGTGTGTGTGTGTGTGTGTGTGTGTGTGTGTGTGTGTGTGTGTGTGTGTGTGTGTGTGTGTGTGTGTGTGTGTGTGTGTGTGTGTGTAAAGGTAGCAGAAAGCTTCACAATCAGAACTTGTGACTGCTAATCCTCATCTGGGAATGTAAAAGTGTGTACCCTTCCTCTAAACTCCCCCTTCCACCTCCATTCCTCTACTGCCGTTCCCCCTGACCTGCTTCCTGAAACCTGACCAATGAGGGTATAAACCAGTTATCTGCAAGACAGGCTTACCTGCTAACAAAAGGTACTTAGAGCATTAGCATGATAGGGCCTCTTTAATTAAATCCTACTCATTTCCCCTGACAATACTTAAACAAAGTGGTACACTCAAAGCTGCACGACATATATATTCCATCAATGGTCACAATCCCATTATGACATAAAACCATAGACCATAAAACCCAACAAGCAGCTCGATTAATAGCCTGAGATTTCACAAGGGAAAGGAGGAGGATTGTTTTTCAGTGCGAGCAAAAAAACAGCTGAAATTAGAATCACAAGGTTTTCACCTGACATAAGCAGAAACTAAGCTGAGGTTATTTAGTGATTTGTAGCCTCTGACCTCTCAGTTGATGCAGAAATAGTGATTTTAAGAGTTTTAATAAAAGAAGCACTAGATACTTTGTTCCTAATGGGATGTTTTTTTAATGCTTTTACCTCAAAACACAGACAATGGCATCGTCCCGTGGAACATAACGTCAGGGAAATGCAGACACACTTTGTCCACAAGCTGCTGAGTGCACAAAACATTTCTTAAGGTCAACCTCAAGATTCTCAAAACAGAAAAGACCTAAAATACCCTTTAGGGTGTCAAACTCAAGGCCCGGGGGCCAAATCCGGCCCGTAACTTCATTTTATGTGGCCCCGCAAGAGCTTGCAAAGAATATAATACGTGGTCACATGCCACTTTACAGAAGCAGGTTGCCCATAAACTACATGTCCCACAATGCATCTCATTTTGTGACATGCGCACTGAAGAGACTTGCAATTATTTGCCCTGGACTTCTGCTTTCAGACGTAGTTAACGATGAAGTTATTACCCTATCCGATAATAATCCAATGCAGAGGCAATAATGTAATATAATACATTATTGTATGTATATTATATATATGTATAGTTATATAGTTACAACCGGCCCTTTGAGTGCAACCATAATGCTGATGTGGCCCGCGATGAAATTGAGTTTGATACCCCTGCTTTAGTCCCCTCGTTGTGTTACGTCACGCCTATAACTCAGACCCAGTCAATATTTGTCCAAGGATAAGCAGGCAATGAGGAAGTACTTATCAAAAGAGGGGGACTTTATAACCTTATCATATTGTAAACTACTGTATCAGAAGTTCAAACTCCCCCTCGGTGTTGCTGCAGCTGAAGCTAAACATTCTGATTATTTAAACGGTACTAAAATGGTCCGTTTAATCGTTTAATAACACGTCTTTAAGTCCTGGAGAGCTTAAGGCTCTATATTGCTGCGAAGCCTTCATTTCCACTGCTTAAGACTGACTAAATGTTACGTAATGGAATTAATCTGGTGCCCACTGAACCCTCTGAACACTCAGCGAGCAGAGAAAAGGCTGCACACTGCCCCAAATATATTACATGTTCAGATGTAATTATAAGAGACTTAAATCAGGATATACAAATAAAGCAGTAGGCCAAAATTATAATCTGATTAAAATGAATAAATCCACTCTTAGACAATTTAGGTAGGTCACAATGAGAGGGTCCTGTAAACAGTATTTATGATAATAATCTTCTGTATGATTTCCTTACAGACAAATCTGGGGCTACAACTATTAAGTATTTTAGTTTTTGATGAACTGTTTTGTGTTTAAAATGTCATAAAATGGTGAAAACGTGACTATAAACAAACGTTTCATCTTCAATATGCTTGGTTTCTCTGTCTAATACCTAAGGATTTAAAGTTTAAAGTCACATACAACAAAGAAAAACAGCAATTCCCCGAGACGTTTCTAGCTAGACAAATACTATTTAAGTTGCTTTTTCTGTTAAAGATCCACAACTAAATCAATAAAATAACAAGTTGTCCCGTCTTGTTGTGAAACATGGATACCAATCTTCTCATCAGTCGTCACACAGCACGGTGCTTTGTGGCGCTTCAGATGACGGTAACACACAGGAACATGTAGTAACACTGGCACTGATGACTAACGCCAAGTCATCCCAGTGAAGCAAGATGGTTACCCGTCACACCTATGTGTCTGCCAATGTGTCAGAAGCAGTGAATACAAGCCGATCATTTCTCAGCGCATGCTAAAAAACAGGTTTCACATTTGTCTTTCTTGCATACGTTAAAATATCCTGGTTCAACATGTTTTTTTTTGCTTGACGTACAGATTTTAGGCATGCTTGCAAACCTGTAGGCTCTCAACAATGTGATGAATGCACCTTTCAAACAAGAACATAGGTGGCGGCTTTTAAACTGACAGTATTTCCTTTTCATGATAGAACTGGAGGAGAAAGGAGGATGTTTAACTCTTAAATACTCACAGATTAAATGAAACAAAGACCTTTTCAGTCAAATGAAGGCATTTGAGCAGTTCTTGAATCAAACACCTTCAATTTGACTTTTAAAGAGCCTTGAACGAAGGTAATCAAATTCATTAAGTCTTAGAAAAACCCCGTTTTGTATCTTGTCAGAGAGGGAGCAATGAGGGCCTGAGAGTTTGATCTCCATCACAATCCATCCATCTCAAGATACAAAGAAATGTTCTCTGTAGACGTCACAAGGAGATTGTTCTCTCCGAGGCAACCGGAGAGGAACGCTGTCTGAAAAGGACAAACATCAGCTCATCTATTCCTGAGATTGATAATGATGAGAGAGAAATTGCTCCTTTTAAACTTTCGATGGAGAACAAAGGAGTGCCTCAAATGTAAAATATGCTTTTGAGAAGCTTGTATGCTCCAAAAGGCAAGTTACAGCAGGTATAGAGAAAACCCACTTGTCATATATATTATATAATCAGATTTTAAATGCAATTGGTGATGCAATAAACGATGGAGGGGCGTGACAGTAGTACATGTCTTTCAACAGCAGGCTCACACACACACACTGGCTTATACTGAAGAAACTCACTGTGTCAATATACTGTACAGTTTCTTCATTAGATTAGGTTGCTGCAGTTTTGTGTATATAAGAATTTAAAGAGAAAAGAACAAATCAACAACCAGAGTCTAATCCTAGCATAGGCATTAGGAATATTAGTACACATAATTGGAGTCACATACAAATTAAGTCAGAAAGAGCTGTAAAATATGACTATGCTGTAAATATAAATATATATATATATATAAATATATATAAATATGACAACTGCTTTTATTATTAGTTAATCATATTGATCAATCTGAGAAATATTTCTTCAATTAATCAATTTAATAGTTAAATAAAATGTAGGTCAATCATGAGATAGAAATGCATTAATTAATGTACTAATAATATCAGGACTAGATCATTGTAACACACGCTTTATTGTGATGGGACCGGAAGCTGCGTTGTTTTCATTCTTGCCAGCATGACTCTGGTCGTCTAAAGTAACATAGCAAGGAGGTAAAAAAAAGCGAACACAAAAAACACACACTGTATATGTGCTGCTGGAGAATTAAAGACCCCGTGAACGACAGTGTGTAAAGCAATACAACCTGTAGGCAGTAAATGACACATTAGGCCGCATAAACAGTCCCACACAACGTGATTTAACAAGGCTACACCCCTCTCTCTTCGACATTATTATGGACTAGAATTATACCTACAGTGGGAAGATGTTGGGTCTTTAAATGTCTTCTTCTGTCCCCGTTTCACAGGCCCTTGTAGTCACGCCAGGGCTTGTCAAATGCCAAGAAAGTCCGCTAAAAAATGTGTGCGATACAATTTAAAATGTGCGGAATCTGTTAAGAAGCCAGTGCTGAATTCCATCTGGTCGCTTTCCAGTAGTCTGTTAAACTAGCGGGAATACAATTACTCACTTCCGGTGTGCACTTTCACAATAAAAACTACGTGAACCGTCGTTTTATTAAAGAAATGGAACCATTAAGGAAATTGAAAGTATACATAGGAAACACAGATTTACTAATAATCAAAATACTTCCTAAATGAACGAATTAAATTAATAATTTCACTATTACCGTGTTATTATTCTGTCACACAGATACGTTTGTTTTATTGTGGAAATTACGCCACTTCCGGTATTAGTGCGTCTCCCGCATGCAAACTTTACGCATCTGTATCTTTCCAGCCACGGCTTGGTCTCGTTCACATTCTCTCACATCAAGATCCTCGACCCAACAACCTGCAAATAATGGTATCATATATCACATTTAAACCCCCCAAAATTCCACTTGATTGATTTTTTATGAACTCTTTATATCTTGTCAGACATAATGTACTTATTATGCTCTAGTGAGAGGAGTAAATGAAGGGAAAAAAGAGGCTGACGGTCGGGTGGTATATATATTGGAACGCACCCCAATCCAAATGGTGACAGTCTAAACTGTGAAAAGCCCATTGGAGGTTATGAACCACGTGGTTAAACCTAATCTTCTGAATCAAAATGCATAATTCATCAAATTGGCAATTTATTCATGTTTTTATGGTGGATATTAAAGCTGTAAACATTCATACAATGTTTATTTAATTAAAAAAGTGCTGAGTAATGCTGCTTTCAGAGCCATGAAAAGATGCAAATAAAATAGAGGAAACCATCTCAGACTTTATTAAAGCTGCTGTTCATTTTACATACATATTTACAAATATACACAGATATATCTCATTATAATATATTTATATCAACACCATACTCAGTAGATACAATAGGAAAATAAAGACAGTGGTTGCTGCAATGTGCTGCATAAAAAGAAACAAAAAATAGAACCCTTCTCGTCTCCCCGGCCTCCGAGTCAAAAAGTACAAATTATTCAATAGCTTTATTGAGTGATCATGATAGAACGCTGACAAGTTTAGTGCCCGTGTCAGCTTTATGAGGGCAGAAAATAAACTCTCACAGAATACAACAGTGCCTGGTAAAAAAGACTTGCCTTGTTCAGGGCTTTTGACGCCAGAGGAGTATGAAGATCATGCCACAAAGAGAGATGACGCACAGACTCATGATCCGCTTCACAATGTACATGCTCTCGAGGGAAACAATGTGAGGTATAGAGGACACATCTGTACAAGTGTAATTTCCCACTCTGACATGGATCCATACACGATGCCAGCCTCAGTTTACTCTCTGGTTTATAATTAAGCTTCCTTTTTTTCTTGAGAAAGATCGTTCCTTTCACAGGGAAGACATGCGTATAAAAGTGGTTTTCAGCAAAAAGCTCAAATCAGGGTCGAATTGAACACAACCACAGTGATGGACAAATACAACCCATTTATTAAGTAATAAATGGGCGGGGCTGGTTTTTATTGTAACAGCATGCTGCACTTTTTCTGTTTTTAACAACAGTCACACATTCGACATTAAAAATGGAAAAAGGAACAGATTGTTTTACAGTGCGCCTCGTGGATACTTAGAAATCTAGGGGTATCAAAAACACCTTTGAAAAACCATGTAAGAAAAAAGGTGTCATTCTATGTTCAGAATAACACAGGTTATTTGTCTGTGTGTGTGTGTGTGTGTGTGTGTGTCACAGCAGCTGGTTGTCAGAGATGTGTCATCAACCTGTATCCTGGTTCCCACTACAGTGCCATATTAGCCTACTCAAAACGTCAAAACTTGATGCACCTTGTTATTCAATTGCCTTGCTCCATCATCACAACACATTTCGCTGCAGGGCCTGTGGTGCAAACACATTGAGAAAAGTCTCCGGGTTAGCCCTGCTTGAGGAGAGGTGGCTGCTGTCACATGCCTGAGCGGGGCTGGGAGCAGAGGGAGGGACAAAGCTGCTTTTGTTGCTGCAGTGCAAACCAAAGATAGGCCATGACACACAAACTGGATTTGTGTGCAGAGTATTGACACGTTTCTGTCCAAGGAGTCCCTAAAATGGTTATTAATTAACTTTTCCTAATGAGAAACTAACCCAGCAGGTAAAAGCATGAGTAATTGAGCTGAAATATCCTAATGTGTAGCTCTGATCCAGCTGCTGTCTGCGGCTAAATAGCCAGTTGGAGTTGTTTTTTGAAGTACACACACATATGCAAGAATGCACACACACAAAGACATGTAGTAGACACACAGGTATGCAGTCACACCTGCCTGCCCACACACCTTCCTGAGAGGTAAACCCAGAGCAGTGCAGAGGCCAGTTAGACAATCACTCTTGGAAAAAGAAAAGAGGTTTTAAAAGTTGTTCCAAGCTGTTAAGTGATTTCATGTGTAGCTGCATGACATCTGCCCACCGGGTGGTGCTGTGGTTGACATTCACCAAGTGATGAATTATATAAGTTAATACGGTGAAACCAGGGAAGCTCTTATCGACCAGATGGGGGGAATACAGCATTCTTGAATATTTGACACCCTTTGCCCGCCAGACATTATGACCTTACATACAAAGAGGTGACCAGACTTCCAGTAAGACGGCCTGAAGGTGTGACCTGCTCCACGATGCAACGAAAGCTTATTTCTTTTTGCAGCCAGCTGCCAGTTTTAGCGGTGTGCGATTAATGTCTGACACTAAAGCATGGTGTGAAATGCCGGTCTGATAGCATCTATACCTGTCGCTGATTCACACAAGAATCTATCGCTCTGTTGTGATGTTGAAGGAGTTCATTGCAGCGCAGATATTTTTAAATGTGCCCACTTTAATGCTACATAACCAAATGGGTTGAATAATAGACTGAATACTTTTATCTGTAGTTTACAGTGATGTTATTTTTGAAAGAAGGCCTGACGTGACTGTACGATGTGAAACTACTTCTCCCTGATGTCATTCCAATTATCTGCCACTGTGAACATACCTTATATGTTAATAACTTTAAAGGTGAAATAATCTAAAAGGAGAAAGTAATACTGTAAGAAAGAGCGGTGTTGATGACTCAGCTAAAACACTGGCAACATCCGCAGATTCAGAGATGATTGATTTATAGTTGGATCGTCAAACTGTGACGTGGATGGTCTCTGTGATTTGATTCGTCCTCCTGTCAGGGTCTGCTTCGGGGCTTTTTGTTGTAAATCCACATGGACATTGTTCTGTGATGGATCCAGGTCAGGGTTTGATGTCGGAGAAGCTGGTGTATGTCTCGCTGCAGCTGGAGGAAGTGCTGATGTTCCCAGAGACGCTGCCATCTGCTGGACAAACACACAAGAGGAAACTGAGATGTGGGCAGGGACGCAGCATGACTCAGTGTCCAAAGGGCTAATAAAGCAGGAACATACCTGAGCTGCTGAGCGACTGAGAGGACTTCGACTCTGAGATGAGGCTGAGGAGGTTTGCTGCAGCGACCCAGCCCTCCTTACTGCTGCGGAGGTTCTTCACAAACCTGCAGAAATCATAAATATATGATCATATAGCGTCCTTTTGTTGGCATTATTCCACATCATTATTCAAGGCCTTCAGAGAAATACCAGAATAAAGCCAAAGAACTTTACCACTGTTCCTCCTCTCCTTCTCTGATCAGCTGCACCATGTCTCCACTCTTGACTGACAGCTCTTGAGGTCCCGCCTTCTCGCAGTCTGCAAACACTGTATACTTTCCTGGAGCCTAGAGGGTAAAAGAGAGTCTGTTAGAGGTGGCAAACATCCGAAAAGCATGCTGTATTTAAATGTGTTCAGGCTCACCAGCTTCTTCCCTACGTCGTCCTCGGGGTCAGAGTTCATGGGGTCCTCGCTGCTGGAATACCCTTCATTCTCTTCTGAGGCGTCCACCGAGAGAGACGCCTTGTTCCAGCCTGTGAAAGGGAACACAGGTCAGCAGATTTACAGGCAGAGGAGGTGGGATACTGAGAGGTGATTGGATGAATGGGTATCACACACACACACACTGACTTCATGTGGCATGAAAATGCTTCACTAATCAGATGACTCAAAAACATGCAAAATGATCCAGATTGATTCTGTAAGAGGTTTTTCTGACAAATCATCACACACACACACACACACACACACACACACACACACACACACACACACACACACACACACACACACACACACACACACACACACACACACACACACACACACACACACACACACACACACACACACACACACACACACACACACACACACACACACACACACACACACACACACACACACACACACACACACACACACACACACACACACACACACACACACACACGAGGAGACAGCAGATAGATCCCAGTAAAAATCTAATCAAAGTCTCACGATCCAAAAAGATCACCTCATAATTTAACGGCTGCTCTGACTGCCAGTGCTGAAAAGTCAGTCTCATTATTTAATCAACGCCACACCACCACTAACCCAGAACACCCAATAGTAGAAGAAGAGAGAGTGATTGATTTGAGGTAGAGTAATATTTGCAAAAAATACATTTAGCACTGAATTGAGTCTTAAAATCGTATATTTCACACCGAAAGTAGATTTTAAAAATGCATATAATGCCAAATGGAAGATCATAAGATTCAATGGAAGGCTAAATGAAAGGAAAAGTGGATATTTTGCGACACTTTACCTCAAGTCAAAATCAATCATCACCCCAAACCACGGCAAACACCTACAGCGGCTGATCCTCAGAGCGATCTGTACCTCGCCGCTTGCTCTGTAACAGACTAGAGGCACTCATCCATCTGACTCTGCTCAGAGAGACATGAGGAGCCGGCTCTAGACGGAGACAGTGACAGCGAGACAGTGAGACTGCTGGGTGAGATACCAGGAGAGAAAGGACTCCACCCTCTTATATGTTAGTAAACCATTCATCCACTGCCATTAGTTAAGTGACCCTGATGATAAAAGGTACAAGACTAAATCATTCAGTGATGATGATGACCTGTGAACAAAATATATATATGTTTGTCACAGAGCATCTGCAGGTTTCAGAAAGCCAAAGAAAGAAATGTGGAGATATTTCAGTGGTGTACATTTGTGCAAAACAGTCACATATTGTACTGGATTGGCAACTAGTGCAAATGAAATCTATCATGATACAAATACAACTGGGATTAGCACTTTCAAGACCTGCAGATAGTCTGTTTTAATGCAACACATTTCTCTCTCCACACATAAATGAAGGCTGATGGTACGAAGAACAGCTTCTACTGCTGGATTATCGATGACTTGTCTCCTTCTATGTGAGACACAGATGAACATCCACATAATGAGAACACACAGAGCGGAGCACGCTTCAGTGGCGAGGGATGGGAGGATGAACGATGGCCTCTAGAATTAAATGGGCTCCGATTACGGGACAACAATATACCTTTGAACCCAAACGGTGTGGGGTCACTCTTGACCAAGTGGCGTTTGGAGCCGTGCTCGGGGCTCATGGCCGAGCCTGGCCACACAGGCAGAGAAAATAAAGATAGGGAGGAAGAAGAAGAAGAAGAAGAAGAAGAAGAAGAGAAAGGTGAGAAATCGATCCGCCGGAAAGCAAGACTAACCCTGACCTTTTTAATTATTATATCATGTATCTAGAGCTGTGGCAATGTTAGACTTTACCACTAGGGGGCAGAGTGTCTACAACATACCTCACAGACACATGTTAAGCTCTAGATTAGATCAGACAGAGGGCAATCATTGATTTTAAATTATTAACACGGCAGTATATGAAGTGTATTAAATATAGAACGTATGATAACTACATTGGTTGTAGGGAAAGGACCATCGACTGAATACTTATTTTCTTAATTTGAGGTTGTTCTTTTAGCGCTGAATAATGAAAATAATGAAATAAAGCAAGAATAAAAGCCTGACTCATTAATATAAACGAGTCTAAGCCGTGTGTGCCTGTTTTAAAACCTCCTAAAGCCCACTGACGTTACCTTTGGGACCCTTGAGAGTGCTGAAGCCCTGCAAAGTAAAACGCTTTTTAGCCACTGCAGACCTGTCAGTGGTGGGACTGGTCACTGGCTCATCTGGAAACGATGGTTTGAAATGGAGAGCGGGAGGAAACGAAAAGAGAGTGTGTTGCAAACATTGAAAAATTCACACATTTAGCCCATAAAAAAATAAACAAAGAGGTAGAGAGACAGAAAGGGGATCCATGACGATGAAGGTGATGAAGAAAAGTAGATCAGTGGGAGTTCACCGCAGGAGCATTTCATAGTTGAATTATGAAACTCTTTTCACGTCCGTGTGTGAGGATATCAGACATTCACCTTTGTGTTTGGGTGAAGAAGAGGAGTCGGACATCGCCTCCGCCTTCTTCTCCTCTGTCTTCTTCTGGCTTTTCGAACCACTACTACGAAAGGGACTGGAGAAAAAAAAAAAAAAAGCAAATAAATAAAAATCATTTTAACGAGGCTTCTTACGTGGGTGCAGCACATGGAACACTGACCTGAGGGAGATGGAGGAGTTGTTGCTGGAGGGACTCTGGAAAACGGAGTCTGAGCTCTTCTGCTGACTGGCATCTGAAACATTGACTTGAGTTGAAAGCAGGTATGTATTACAGAAAGCAGAGAAGAAGAAATGCAAACAGGCGTGTGTGACTGTGTGTTTTCACGATACCTCTGCAGGCGTTGAGCTGCTGCGTCAGAACTTTGCGGATCTCGTTCACCCACGATGTTTTAATCTCCGGTGTTGGAGCCTAGACGAGAAGAATAACAACAAAAAACTGCATTTACAAAAACTGATGGGCTTGAATCTCCATTTATCAAAGCAGCAAGAATGAGTGAGTTTACCTGGACTATAAAAACTTCGTCTCTGGAGTTACACCAGATCTCAAACTTCTTGTTGTCTCCTTTAGCGTTCTCTGTGAAGCCCACCGCACTCATCTAAAGGGTTGAATGAAAGCACAAAGTCAGTCTTAATCTTTCACTACAGAGCACAAATATATTTGATATAATGTGATTGATGTTAGCGTACACTGAGGGAGTGTTTGAAGCTGTACGACGGAGCTTTCTCGTAGCCTTCCCCGTTCTCCTCCCTCCTCTTGCAGAACAGCAGGGCCTTCTGGTGCAGGAACAGGTGCCGCTGCATGGGCTTAAACCGGGCCAGATCTTTGACCTTGGCGTGACCTTTCTTATGCTCCGTCCACACGCTGAAGGAGCCCTGCATCATCAGGCGACCCAGATCTGACAGGTTACCCTGAGAGGGAAAAGAAAGCAGGTATTAATGAGGATCGGGGGAGATTCATGTAAGATTTGAGGTGTAGTCATTTCTCTGACCTCGTATCCTGTGATGGCGATGAGGTGCATGGAGTCGTTCACAGCCTTCAGGATCCCCAGGATGGAGGAGAGAGCTTCCTGCAGGTCATCACAGCCATCACACCCCTTACTGTACTTCAACAACTCCTGTAAACACAAACAAAGCTTCAGTGACAGTCTGAAATAAACACTTAGATTTACAGCAGTACACGGAGACAGCTCACCTTTAGCAGGAGCTGGTACTTGGTGATTCTCTGGACTGGTTTAAGGAGGTAGGAGTCCAAACCAAGTTTATGTTCCAGCTTCTTCTGGCACTCCTGGTTCACAAAACAAGGAAGATATTTAGAGCAGTGCTTCTCACTGGTGGTCCGTGAGCGCCCCCTAGTGGTCCGTGAGTATATTGGTACAATTTCACAGTTGAAATAAATAAATACATTTGAAGTTTTCCGCACTCTCGCGGGAATGTCTCCGCAATGGAGCGAGGTTAACTTCACTTTCGATTGCATGATATAGCCCAGCGCCACACCTTCGTCACACATGTTGCCACTTGTTTTTACCATTTTCAGGCGATTTGTAATCTGTTCTAGAAAAACGATGTGTTTTTTGATATTTGTGGAGTTAGGTGGTCCGCGAGTGTTTTTTTATTGGTTGAGTGGTCCTTGGTATGAAAAGGTTTGAGAAACACTGATTTAGAGTGTATTGGTCTTGTAAGCCACAGGAAAAGGAAGCTAAAGTTTGAGGTGAATGGTGATACCTGGAAGAAGGCACAGTCGGAGCACTGTCTCCACAAACTCTCAGAGCGAGGTTTATTCTGACAGTACGCCTCGTAGATCTGCAGGTCCTTCATCTGCACAGAGACATGGAGTTATGGAATTGATTTGACTTTGAAAGAGTGCTTAATTGATCAAGAAAGGGAGCTCACCCTCTCTAAAAAGCAGCGGCCCACTAGTTCTGGGCAGTCAGTGTACGCTTCCAGTTCCTTTAGAAACGTCCTGAAGACAAACAGCATGAAACAAAGTGTTAAAGTTTGAGATTTATTTCTATTGACTTTCTCGCAGGGAGTTAGATTGATCCCACTTTCATATTAGCTTAGCATGAAGACTGGGGGAAAGCGCACCTCTTATGAAACTGGTAGATTTCAGACATGTTTCCAAACAGAACGACCCTCTTGCTCAGCAGGGTGCTGGGGATGAGGTGAGCCATGGCTGGGTTTTCCATCTCCGCTGCATAGCCCTGGAGTTAAATGTCACACACGTTAGATCAATGGATTTGCTGATATTTAGGATGTATGCATGAACTGAAGTGACAAGACCACCACTCACCTCCAGCACGCACAGCAGCTCCTCCACATAAGCTCTCTCCGTCTCCAGAAGCTCATTCATCACGTGGCTGCAACACAGAAATACACAATAAAAATGAATTATTTTCTTAACAGTTGATTTCTACTACTATTTTATTTATATATAATCAATGGATGTTTGATTCCTCTCTTTCCGCCCTGAAACCCTTACCGCCGAAGTACTGCCAGGTTTTCCTCTTCTTCTGAGAGAGACACATGTCTAGTGCCACCGTTATGTATGGGAGACTCCACCTGGACACACACACACTCGTATTAATATGGTTCTGCCCAAACATCTTTTGATCTTTTTGAAAAGAACAATTACCTCTAATGGATGATCCAAAACTAAGAATAATGTTTTAATGTTGCGTGTATCTGACAGTGTTTACCCTTTTACAGATGGCATTATCAGCCGAGTATCTCCTCTCTTTTCTCTGTTGATCTGAAGGAAAGGGACAAAACAATTAGCCATTAGAAGAGCAGAGTTTTAAAATATAAGTCTTCTTTAATTATATCAGTCTATCTAAGGATCCAGGCTTACTGGGAGAGGAGAGTGGGGACTTGACTTCAGGTCTGGGAGCGACTGGCTGGACGGGTCTGGTCTGTTTGGCAGCGAGCTTCTTCAGGCTGACGCGTCTCTTCTCAAACATCTCGTGGACCGAGCTCTGCTTCTGGAACACCTTCTCTACCTGATCCTGATGGAGACCAGACACAGATATTACAGATCATTCACTCAAACCGTTACAGGTAAACATTCCTGCCCACTGCAATAACTCTATAACAAATCACCTCTGGCTGGCAGAGAACTCTCTGCTCCATAGCTTCTCTTGGACTTAAAATCACACTGTACAGTTTACATTCATATTCAATTTAATATTGAATAATCAATTTATTGCACAATTAATCTACATATACTGTAATATCCTGCATTATATTTTATTACTGGAAATTTGTATTTCCACATGTATATTTGTTTGACTTTTTAATGCTATTTTATTTCTACTTCAGAAATATTTTGGATTGTTTATTTCCAGTGTCTTTATTTCTCTTATGTACATTGCCTTGTTTTTTTTTGCTGCTGCAACGCAAACATTTACCAAATTGGGATCAATAAAGTACTAATCTATCTATCTATCTATCTATCTATCTGTCTGTCCGTCCGTCCGTCTGTCTGTCTATCTATCTATCTGTCCATCTGTCTGTCAGTCCGTCCGTCTGTCTGTCTATCTATCTATCTGTCCATCTGTCTGTCAGTCCGTCCGTCTGTCTGTCTATCTATCTATCTGTCCGTCCATCCGTCCGTCCGTCCGTCTGTCCGTCCGTCTATATTACATTAAATTCACTAAAAGGTAAACTCATTATAATTGTGCGTGTAAAATCCTCTTCCTACGGACCCTGAGCTGAGAGGTGATCACCGCCTCGTACTGGCAGCAGATGGCGCTGCGGTCGGTGAGCGTGTGCAGCGACCCGGTGTCCAGGTACCGCTCCAGCTCCTGTAAAGCGGCCTCTGCTCCATCTTGAGACTGACAGCGGTCCACAGGCTGGCTGGCCAACAGGAAGATGCCCTCCTCACACCACCGAGACGCCTGGAAGCAAGAGTATTATAGAAATGAATGACCCCGAAGTCTGGCAAAAGTTTCTCAATAATAATACTAATAACGTTTAGTTTATTTGTTTATAGCATCGTGGACAGTCCCCATTGATCAGCTGTCACAAAAAACTGTAAATGGGGCAGCTTTAGCAAACATGGCTAATTTCCAGCTGCTGTCCAGATGATATTCAATCTTTATTTCAGACTCAAGGTCCATATCACATACAAAAAGACAAGAACCACATCAATAAATAAGATAAAAAGCTAAACACATAACACTCAGTCCAACCACAGCTAGCCACACATGCTCACTGTCTGTAGAGGCTATTGCGCCAATGTCTCCAAATCATGGAAGAGAAGCGAGTAGAACTCTTCACAGGGTTGATTAAAATCGAGATAACATGATTGTCCAAGTCTTCTAGGCGACACATGAATTTGTACATTAATTTTCTTAAAAAGGGTTTGGACAGGTAGACCTGTACCCCCAAGTTAACAAACAGCTGGCTGGCACTGTGCCATCTTGGTACCCTCAGCAGCAACCGTAAAGCATCATTGTATGCAACTTTTAGTTTTTGCATGCTTCTAGCCGTGTAGTTACTCCACAGGTGAGCCGTGTAGTTACTCCACAGGTGAGCCGTGTAGTTACTCCACAGGTGAGCCGTGTTGTTACTCCACAGGTGAGCCGTGTAGTTACTCCACAGGTGAGCCGTGTAGTGACTCCACAGGTGAGCCGTGTAGTTACTCCACAGGTGAGCCGTGTAGTTACTCCACAGGTGAGCCGTGTAGTTACTCCACAGGTGAGCCGTGTAGTTACTCCACAGGTGAGCCGTGTAGTTACTCCACAGGTGAGCCGTGTAGTTACTCCACAGGTGAGCCGTGTAGTTACTCCAAAGGTGAGCCGTGTAGTTACTCTACAGGTGAGCCGTGTAGTTACTCCAAAGGTGAGCCGTGTAGTTACTCTACAGGTGAGCCGTGTAGTTACTCTACAGGTGAGCCGTGTAGTTACTCCACAGGTGAGCCGTGTAGTTACTCCACAGGTGAGCCGTGTAGTTACTCCACAGGTGAGCCGTGTAGTTACTCCAAAGGTGAGCCGTGTAGTTACTCTACAGGTGAGCCGTGTAGTTACTCCAAAGGTGAGCCGTGTAGTTACTCTACAGGTGAGCCGTGTAGTTACTCCAAAGGTGAGCCGTGTAGTTACTCTACAGGTGAGCCGTGTAGTTACTCTACAGGTGAGCCGTGTAGTTACTCCACAGGTGAGCCGTGTAGTTACTCCACAGGTGAGCCGTGTAGTTACTCTACAGGTGAGCCGTGTAGTTACTCCACAGGTGAGCCGTGTAGTTACTCTACAGGTGAGCCGTGTAGTTACTCCACAGGTGAGCCGTGTAGTTACTCCACAGGTGAGCCGTGTAGTTACTCTACAGGTGAGCCGTGTAGTTACTCTACAGGTGAGCCGTGTAGTTACTCCACAGGTGAGCCGTGTAGTTACTCTACAGGTGAGCCGTGTAGTTACTCCACAGGTGAGCCGTGTAGTTACTCCACAGGTGAGCCGTGTAGTTACTCCACAGGTGAGCCGTGTAGTTACTCCACAGGTGAGCCGTGGACAATGGTGTACAGAAAGCTTTAAAAAGTGATACCTTGCCATCTACAGAGCACTTGTGAAATGTCTGCATTAATATGTTTGCCTGGGCATACAGTTTGCAGCGTTGTCTATGGATGTCTTAGTCATCTGTGAGATCATCAGAGATATAATGACCATGGTACTTCATCATGATGCTACTCTTCTTGGCGTTAAACTTAATATTAAAATCAGTGCCATTCTGGGAACAAGTCCTCAGAAGCTGTTGTAAGCCAGCACTGCACGGGGAGAAGATGATTCAATCATCAGCGTACATAAGGTGGTTAGACAGATAATTGACAACTTTTTAAAATCACAATACATCAACAGCATTAGTTATAAAGAAAGGACGGAAGACAAGTAGATGGAGGCGAAAGGATAAAAGAGAACAACTCCATACATGTCACATATAGCACATCACAATCACATGACACAAAGCTTTATTTGTATAGTTCTTTTCATACACCAGGTGCACTTCAGTATAAAAGCACCAATGTTGCTAATAAAAAGCTAATCTAAAAAGATGTGTCTTTAGCTGTTGTTTATAAATGTATCACTTAACAACATGTACCTTCTCCAGGGCGTGGTGCAGCTCCATGGCTCTGAGCAGGAGGCTCTTCTTGCTCCTCAGGGTGGAGCTGATCTCCTCACACACTCCTCTCAGCTCGCTGCACTTCGGCCTGATGGAGTCCTCGGCATAGTGGGAGTTTTCTATCAGCCGGTCACCTTCACCGGCCAGGGACAATGCGTGGTCTAGTGCGTCCTTTAGAAAACACATGATCAGAATATACTTTAGGATACAGGGACAACATCAGTGGACGATCAATCTATCACAGCCTTCACATGTCCTCTAAGCAGAGCCGTGTGTTCATTACTTAATGCTGCATGGAGGGGGACTTTTACTGTAGTGGTAATTGCAAATTTAGGTCGTTAACAGTTATATCAGTTTGTTTTTTTCAACATAAAAAAATGCAAACATAATCTTTACATTTTAAAGGTTTTATTTTTATAAATATGTGATATTATGAAACATCATAAGGTGCTAAAAATGAATGGTTACATCATAGCTGAGGTTGAAACGAAAAAGCTTTTATATTTGAGTCCAATCCACACGCCCACACAGATACCACCTCTACATTTCACAGTCTTTCACACAGCTATTCCCAGAGAGGGGGATAAAGCAGGGCATATCATTGATTATATAATCAGCCGTATAGCTTCAAGGGTGCATCAAAGGTAAAAGTGTTGAGCTTGTGTTTTCTGTCCCACGTGAGCTGCATTATGACATAGAATTGTGTGTGTGACTGTGTGTGTGTGTGTCTTACAAAGGCTTTGTCCTCATGTCCGCTGAGCTCTCGGAGGACGTGCTCAGCGTGGGCGGGGCTTACACTGACTTCAGAGAAACCAGACAACCGCTCCGATGTCACGTCGAGCTGAGTGCGCACCTACAGACACGCACATGTTATAAGAGCACACATTTCCTGACTTGTTTCTGCAAAACTACACTTCCCATAATTCCACTCACTTCACGGAAGTGCTTCTCGAAGTGGCGCAGCTGTAAGCACTGCTCCAGCTTGGTGCGGTGACGCTCCCAGAAGTCATCGAAGGCTGTTTCTGTTTCATCCAGCTGACCCAGGAGTCTGAGGGGAAAGAGGGGGGATTTAATGATGGGTTCAGGGACCACTTCTTTATCTATGTGTTTCCACTCATCTCTTCCTCTACCTCTGTACAGTGGCTAAGTTTTCCAGTTCGTCATAGGTCATGTTGTATTCATCGTCCGTCTGCAGAGGCTCGTTTATACAGTCCAGCAGCCGCCCCCCTTGAGACAGCGCCACCTGTAGGTCCTCCTAGAAATTAAACACATTTTATAACACTTCTGCAACAAACAAAATCACTGCAAATTTATATATATATATGAAAATTAACAAAATCAGAGAAAGAAGGAAAACAAAGAGGGACATCTGGTTGGTTGACATGTAAATCTGACCTTCATTTCGTCCTTCTTCTGAGAGTGTGTGTGCAGCAGGGCGGTGGTGGCCTCGGTATCGTTGGGTAATTCTGTCTCTGCGAGTTCAGTGCCAAACGCCTGCAGAGTCTGCGCCGTGGTCTTCACCATCAGAGCGAAGGCCTCGATTGCCTGTGGAGGAGACGTTCAGGTGCCGATAAATACAGGTTTAAGTCTCTGATTGACAGTTTGAATCCCAGCCTGCTCGCTTTAGGCTTTTGAACTTCTATACATTTATATATTGTTTAAAAAAGATATGAGTCTGTCTGTCTGTCTGTCTGTCTGTCTGTCTGTCTGTCTGTCTGTCTGTCTGTCTGTCTGTCTGTGTGTACGTACAGTGCGGTGTGAGATCCAGCTTTCATGGGAGTACTCCTGCGTTCCTCCCAGCTCTGTGGTCAGTTGTCCCGGGTCGATATAGGCATGGAGCTCAGTCACTGAACTCAGCATCACCACCTTAAAAAAAACACACAATCCACGGATCATGAGGCACGGTATGTCCTCATAAATCAAACAAATAAAAGGATCAAAGACAGACGTGCCATACCTTCATTTTGAACTCATCCCTGTTGTACTTGAACAGGAAGTCTGACAGAGTCCTCTGGAGCAAAGTAGTCGGACGCAACACCAGAACCAAGTGTAAGATCCCTGGAAATGAACCCTGAGAGAGAAAAATGAGAGGGAGAATAGTTTTAGTAATCTATTCATATGTATGTCTTTTAATTGTATAGAAAAGTATGTGGTAAAACAAGATCAAGTGGAGTGACATGCATCCATTTATATATTGGAATCAGGTCTTCACTGCTAGTAGCCACAGAGCCATATCTGATTTGATTGATAGTGGGTTATGTATTTTTCTGCAGCAGAGGTATGAAGTAAGCCCACTTGTGTAGCAGCTCCCTCTGCTGCAATCCTGAACATCCACTCAATCGGCTACAAATCTTCACAGTTGTTCCCTTGTTGCACTTTCCATCTTTCAATCTGTCACGACAAGGTAAATTAGTCCTGTGGTTTAGGGAGTAACCGCCGCCTCCGTCTCTCCGCCTCCACACATTAACAGGTTAAGAGCGGGGAATTGCCTTCACACAGACAACAGCCCAAGAGGCCACTCAGCTGAAAGGCTGTACGGTTATTAGTCTTCCTCTAAAACCCTGGGTGAATTGCTCCACCCTGTTAGGCATCATAAATCGATGTAGGGTGACATATACACACACACGCACGCACGGACGCACGCACGCACGCCGAGAGATGTTTGGCAAGCTTATGAAATCCACTGTGATGCCATAAATAAAATGAAATAAAGGAAATTATGAATAAAATATTTTTACAAAAATTGCCATTTCTAGTTTTTGCTGGATTTTTTGTTAATTGCATTTTATCAATTGTATATCAATCAAGTAAAAAGCAAATATAATATAGCCTGACTAAAGCGTTTTGAATTTTTGATCAGATATCTTATCCAATGGAAAGAGACCCAGATAGAATCAGTGAATAAAATACAGTACAAGACTTTAATTCAATTTACAAACACACCTGCAGTCGCACAGAGGCCAACATACATTATAGCCGTGAAATGCCTGCACAGCGTTGCCATGGAAACGCCAGAGCGAGATGGAGAGTGCATGATGGGATGTGAGCGAGAGTGATGATACAGAGGAAAGCGAAAAATAGGAACAAGAGAGGAACTGATGTCTATTTCTGTGAAGGAGGAGTCATATGAAAGTGGTGCTGCAGCTCCACTCGTTTATTTTTGACACACACACACACACACACACACACACACACACACACACACACACACACACACACACACACACACACACACACACACACACACACACACACACACACACACACACACACACACACACACACACACACACACACACACACACACACACACACACACACACACACACACACACACACACACACACACACACACACACACACACACACACACCTGCTGTGATGCTGATGAAAGACCCAGGTTGTTGTAAAATTCATCGTTTTTCATCATCTCCAATTTCCATCCAAACTGACAGCATATTTTAGATTACACCACATGAGCTCTGAGAATCACCTGCAGTTTTAAGCGTTAGTTAAGACTAAAATGTATCTAATAAGTACAATAATTGTAATTTAGCCCTTTAGAAATATTAAATGTATTGTTATTCTACCAATAACACACCATACAAATCACAACAAGCAATACGCCTGTAATCGGAATCAATTTAATTCAATAAACCCTGAGAGGTCATGGTTTAATTTGTGCCACTGCATTACCATGATAATACACAATCTGCTCAGTGCATCCCCCCCGACAGATGAACACAGACATGCTGCTGAGCACACACACACATCCCCTGAATACACACTTACACACACACTTCTCACAGATGAAAAGGAGCACACATAAATAAATGATTAGGGATTAGAATATCATTTTCTGTTGACCAGGGTGATTTATATTCTTCCAGGGAGGCATGTCCACTAATAACATCCATATGGTTCTCCTGGGAGTTGGATAGCGCCCGCATCAAACCCAATAGTCAAACCCCCTCTGCTTATATGCCTACTTTTGTACATGAAAGTGTCACATTATGACAAAGAGAAAGACAAAGGCTGCAAACGGCTTTCTATCTTAAAAAACACAAGCCTTCTTCTTGCACCAGGTTATAGAGCTGTCTCTCTTACAACCCTGCAGCAATGTTGTTCATGCTTCAATATTTATTTAACTAAATCGCAAAGACAGGCTGCAACAGAATCCTCATTTAACTGCAAAAGCATAAAATAAAAATAAAATATTTAATAAGAACATCACAATTAAGTGAAAACACGTGTTGCTGATTCCATGGTGGCTATAAAGAGGTGGTCCGAGTCCATCCTTTACGTAGCAAATCACTGTGTGTACAAGATTACAGGTACCGTAATTTTCGGACTATAAACCGTGCCTTTTCCCCTATTTTTCGACGCTGCGGTTTATATGACGGTGCGGATAATCTATGGATTTTTACAGCTAACGGCCAACACCTTTAACTCTATGGGCTCTATGGCCGGTCCGCGGACCTCCACCTTTAAGCGGCGGGTTCCAGCAGGAAAAGCTGGAGGCCGGAAAAGAGTGAGACAGGTAGCGCGCAAAAGTAAAAGTGGAACCGAGAGTGGTATGCCGCTGCTGCGGCTTATATTCAGGTGCGGTTTATAGTCCGAAAATTACGGTACGTGGTGAGCATCTGTGCCATACACTAATCTGTTTACATGACAATACTGGCCAGTCATTTCTTTCTCTTTTTTTTATCTGGAAAGGAACCAGCAAATGGCAGCGGGTGACCTTGAGCAGCCTTGATCAGCGGTACGCCTCATGGGAAGACGAACGACCTTCTTTCTCCAGTAAGGCTGCTTGTTTCATTGGCCGGTGGACAAAGCAGGCGGTGCCCAAAGAGGACATCCACGCCTGGGGATAAAAGTGCAGGGTCTGAGGAGGAGAGCGCCACCTGCTCTTCATGCCTTCAGGTTATAACGCTGCCTTCTATCAAGGACACAATCCTGTTTTTGAATGGGACTTATATTAAAGGGGACATATATCATTCTCCTTTTCAGGTTCATACTTCTATTTAAGTCAAGACTACTAACCTTCTGTCTGAAAAGCTCTGTTTTCACACCTGTCACTTTCAGCCAAATCTGCTGTTATTGGTCAGAATAGGATATCTGCTTATATGCAAATTAACTACCTGACTCTTTCAATATAGGGTTTAAAACTGGGAAGGAAAGGGTGTTATTTTATCTTAGCGTTATAATTATATATCTTTTTTACATTTCACTAGTTGTATTGTCATCAACGTGAGCAAAGTAGAAACATCATTGGGCTTAAATGGGCCAACTAGGGTTCTTGTGAATAATAATTAGATATTTTATTTGCTGAATCAAATTAAATTTCTCTTGTTTTTATTTCTTTAAAACAGAGAGAACCCGTGATTGGTTTGTCACAAATGAGAGTCCATCAATGTCCCTTTCAAAGACATGGACTGAGCCAATAGACTGGAATAGGATAATAAACCTGGAATGGTCCATTATTATTGGCGGGGGAGTGTGTTCACTGTGCAGCTGAGTGTGTCTGAGTGTATGTGTGTGTGTGTGCAGGTTAAAGTGACTTGGTGGAGTCATTAGGAAGGAAGGAGCTTCATAATGGTTTATTGTTACAGTGGGGATAGTTTCTCAGAAATGCCATGGAAAGACCATTAGATTTGATTATAATCAGTGTGTGATTAGCATATATTAGCATACATCTGCATATATTGGACATGCTTAGGGGTGTAATACAAGAAAAGCATCTTAACAACAGATGTGCAGGGTGTGGTGAGCTGGTTAATTATGGTTCAAAGAGGGTATAGAGGACACTTAAGGAGGCTGTTGGAGGGAGTTTAAACTCAAATATATCACAAAGACAGTCTGGAAGCCTCACCCTAACCATACTTTATTATTTTGGGACCGGTTTCCTTTTTTTATTTCATGAATCTTTCATACTAAGGTTGTCAGAGAGCAGCAACTTTGATTCACAAGTCTGTCTGATGTAAATCAACTTCTCCACTGCTCAGACTCGCTGACGATTTACTTTCCGGTTCACAATTCTCTTTCCTCTCTTCCTCTTTCCCCGGATCCCTCCTCTGTCACTCAATTCTCCTTCTTCAATTCATCATCTCAGCGAGGGGTAAAAGTTTCACACTGCTCAAGAAAAAATAGGCTACTAAAATCAGACTAATGGCTCACACAGTTTGGATTTCCACGTCTAACAGGACTGCATCTCATCCCACACACACTGTGTTCACACGTTGTGAGACTCCACCACCCACTCTAGCATAATAATACGCTATTTTTAACCCCCACTCTGCTGCTTCATATCAACATATTCTACCATAGGAAAACACACACATGCATAAATGTACAGTTTGTAAAAGCTAGCAAACTGAAGACCAAAACATCCATTACTCTAAGTGGTTACAAACCAAATTACACACACACACAGCTAACACCGGCAACTACAGACCGCAGATCTGTGTTTAAACAAGCATTAGAGTGATGCACACACACCAAAACAGCCATTTGTATTCATCAGTTGTACATCATCAGCAAATGATGCACACAAACAAACACACACTTACGGCGATGCGGAGCAGGGTAGTCCTGACGGCAGCCCATCGGTCCAGTCGCCTGTCGATAACCAGGATGAAACCCACTCCTGATGCTGCAACGCTGCGGGAGAGAACACAGTGTTATTACACAAGAGAAAACACTTCTTATATATGTGTGTGTTGGTATGCAGGTTTATATCTAGCCTTTAACAGTTGTTAGACAAGTCAAGGAGAAGATTGAGGAATATCAATCAAGCGTTATCTTTATCTGTTATCATAACTGACACATAATAGCATATATGAAATGAAATAAAAATGACTAGATTTCACTGGTCTTCATGAGAGCAGGATATATTATTTGGGTATTAAAAAGCAACGCTGCAAAAGGTTATATCATTATTATTTTTTGGCGCAACTGTCTGTCGCAATCATCTGTCATCATCAGTGATGATTATGAGAGACCCTTGTGATTACTATGGCAACCTTGGCTCTTTGATGATGTGTGTGTATGTGAAAATCTTGCCATTCATTCCACAGGCACTGCCATATGTAGCAACCTCATTAAGCTAGTGTGTGTGTGTGTGTGTGTGTGTGTGTGCATGTGTGTGCGTGTGCAGGTCCTGCTGGACAAATTGACATGCATCCTGACACCTAAACACACAAGAAACACACACACACACACACACACACACACACACACACACACACACACACACACACACACACACACACACACACACACACACACACACACACACACACACACACACACACACACACACACACACACACACACACACACACACACACACACACACACACACACACACACACACACACACACACACACACACACACAGTAGGGCTAACACTGCTGAGTTGGTCCATCTGGTTGTTATTGTTAGCCAAATGTCATCGTCACACACAGATATATTCAGTCAAATGTACACACTACACTACCCAGAGAACGCTGCGGCATCAAATCCTCAATCCATCTCTACTGGAAAAAATATTCAAAACCATATGAATGGAGCCGGCGGAGGAAAATCGACACACAGAAAAAAATCCCTTAATTTCCCATTGTTAGCATCCAATAATAATCCATTCCTCCTCAATGTTATTCCGTTGTTGTGCATCCACAATCATTTGTTTGCAGCTTGCGGATGGAAAAAGGTGACCGCTCACATCCTTAAAGAGCATCTCCCTCCTCCTTCCCCTTCTCCCTCTGCTCCTCCACCACCTGCCTCTCATCCTCAGCCAATCAAAACCCAGCCCTGCATCTTGCTGTTCTGCCACAGCCAATCAGACCGCAGTGTGCAGCCGATTGGCAGCAGGGTGCAAATAGCTAGTGGGGAGAAAGGGAGGGGACTCAGAGGGAGGGGACTGGGATATGAAAGGTGATGAGCCACAAAAAAAAAGGCCGCCATGACACACACACACACGAGTAGATTTGTGTATAAGTGCATACATCTCCATGCATTCTCCTCCCCTTAATGATGTGTGTGTATAAATGAGTGTGTGAGAGGAGTGCAGCGCTCAGCAGTAACGGAGAGGTTAAAGGAAGGGGAGGGAGAGGGAGGGGGGAATAAAGGAGAAAGGGCAGGGAGAAGAAAAGACATGTATCTAATTATTTGAGTTCAATTATAATGAACTAATGGTGTTAGATAATTCAACATCTAAATGATTGTATTGGATTATTGTGGTAGTTGGTTTGGAAAAAAAATCCATCCAAATCATCTGATTTTAAGCGGGAGATTTTTCTTCCTTTTTGCAAATCATAAATGTTTTATTCCCTGGTCTTTCATTCTGAAAAATGTTCTCCTGCATTCGTCCATTCTTTCTTTTTTAAATGTATTTTCTGGCGCTATCCTTGTGGCAGCATGCGGTTAGTATTGTGCTGACATCTCTTGGCTCCATGAGGTATTGCACCTGCACTAATTGGCCAGATTTTCCTCACTGTTTGTGTGTTGTCAAACTCAATTAGGCTGCATAAAAGATGGTGTGTGTTAGCATGTGTGTGTGTGTGTGTGTGTGTGTGTGTGTGTGTGTGTGTGTGTGTGTGTGTGTGTGTGTGTGTGTGTGTGTGTGTGTGTGTGATGCTAACCAGGGGACGCTGCTGAGGTAGCCGAGGACATTTTGGACTTCCTCCTCCTCCAGCTCGCTGAAGTCTGGGAACTCTGGTAAGACGATGATGGGGTTGCCATTCATCCCGCGGCCCCCTGGAGATGCAAAGGTCAGGGAGACAGAAACAGACAGATACATATTGAAGGTAGCTCCCAATTAAAGGTCAAACAAGTGAAAAATATTGTATTTATTGCCCTTTTTTGTTGCTGTATCATCAGTTTAGAAACACAGGCGTTAGTCTCTCTGAATTGTTTTGTTTTCATGGATTTTAACGTCTGTAAAATCCCAAATAGGTGTCCTGGAACTTATTCAAAATCACCATACAAAGACAACATAATCAAATCAAAAGGGCCTCACACACACATTATAGAGGCCTTCTCTATCGTTGGTGGGTCAAGTTGCAAAGCAGATCATCGCGGTGATGAATTATTCACACGCCGTCACTCGCCAGGCATTTTCGTCATGGTAACCCAACACAGGGCCCTAAGTGTGTGTTTCTGTGGGTGTGCATACGCTTTTCTGTGTGAGCGCTTGCTTGTGGGAAGATTTCAATTAAAAGTTTCCATGAGAACTTTAGGTTGCAAGGTCGTTTTCTTTTTCAATTCAACTTGAAGGAAATAATCTGAAAAAAAACTAAACTTTAAATTGTGTTGACTCGGAAACGAAGGTGCTGCGTGAGAAGTGACACATCTTTCCCAATGAAATGCAAGCCACATAGAAACAGGTTAAGACATAATTGGCTATAATAATCTTTTAAATGATGCCACTTTAAAAAGTCTGCAGACTGAGCTTAAGTTGAGCTATTTCTGGAATCTGGATGACAAATCGGTGTTAAATGTGCCATCAAAGACACGCTCTCACAGCAGCATGCAAACAAGGCATTGAAAATATTTTGAGAATGAAATATTTTTAAAATCGTATAGGGGCCTGGCATAAGGGTCAACAATAAAGTCTAGCTTGAGTATAGTATCTTCCCATGTTATTGAACAAAAAGCAAGAAAAACAAAACCTCCTCCTCGTAATGTATTCCCTTTGTCCAACTCTTGCATTATGTTAATAACCCTAATGTGATCTATCCTTAAATAAAACCCACTTCAGTTTACTCGAGTGTGTTTTTGCATTGACAACCCAATTCTCTAATCTAATCTAATCCATAATGCCTATTTGGAAAAAGACCTTGCTGGGGTTACTAGTTCACTTTTACTCTAACATAATAACTCAACAGTAAACAATTGTTTTGTTTAATTGTATTTAATAAACTCATCTAATTCTAATTTCACTAGTAGAAAGAAAGCTGTCACTGAATTGGATTATTTGAGAATCTCTTGCAAGCCCTTAGCCCTACTGTACAATCACACGAGAACAACAGATCATATGTAAAGGAGGCTGTGGCTCAGTGGATAGTATGATGGACTTCAAATCAGGGGATAGCAGGTTCGAGTCCCACTGCAGTCAGCATGTCGTTGTGTCCCTGAGACACTTCAGCCATATTGTCCACAGTACTGAATGTATGTATGTAAACTGTATGTAGTTCCCGTAATGCCCCTACGTATGTATAAAGGTCAGGAGGGACAGAAATGAAACCCACCTGGTAGGATGGCAAACTGTTTCTGGAGTTCAGAGCCGATTTCTGCCGCACACAGAGTGCCATCCTGAGTCTGCAGGATGTCATCTGGAGAAAAGGGCAGAGAGCAGGAGATATGTTTATTAGATGCTAACGTCCCCGCACATAAAACTCATCGTTATTACAACTCTGTAAAGTTTGCGGATAATAAAGGATAGTAAATTGCGCTTGGCTAACCATTGCAGTTTATAATCAGACTGTGGGTAATGTGCAGAAATAGAGCCAATCATCCAGTGTGACAATTATGTTCCTTACAGCCAACAGCTGACCTTTTTGATCATAGCAAATTCAATCAAGTGTATATAATAGAAATGTGATCATATAAATGTGTTGTTGTCCAACTATGTAGCAATCACTGGCTCGGTAACCATTCCCAGCCTTGTTGTTACACAGAAATACCCGTCTAAGATCCAATTAAAAAACGTTATTGTCATACAAATGCCAAATAGCTACAGTGTAGTTGCTGGATATGAAAATCTGAGACTATATTCATTCCAGGACTAATTCATTTGTTGTTTTTTGTTATATCTGTATGCTCTCATCGGCTGGGAACAAGCAAAGGAAGGGGAGGAGATCCGGAAAGATGGTCATGAATGGCAGAGCCAAATAAGAAATTAAAGAGAGGAGAAAGCGATGTTAACTGGGATTGGATTTGCTCCTCTCTCTGGCCATGATGGATTATAGTAATCTCATTTACCCTCTGAGACATGTGCAGACGTAAAAATATACGGATATAGAAAAATAAACCCCCCCCTCTATTCATTTGGATGTCAAACACAAGGACAAGAATTGTGTACAATCGTGTGAATAAAACTGTCATGTTAGCGTCTGTAAAGGAGCCTCACTGTGAAGTCCATGTGTGTGTGTGTGTGTGTGTGTGTGTGTGTGTGTGTGTGTGTGTGTGTGTGTGTGTGTGTGTGTGTGTGTGTGTGTGTGTGTTTGGGCATATAGACAAAGGCTGGCACTGAGAGTGGTGTGAGGGTAATGTGGCAAGGTTTCCAAGCAGTATGGTCGGACTGGCAGCGAGAGGCATTAATTATCATCTAAGTGCAAACCGAGCAAACTGTTCATATTTATAACGAATAAATAAATAAATAAATGAATAAAAAAAGAGAGCCTACGACAACTGCACCGTTTCGCAGGGTATGGCTGTAATTGTTGTGAAAAAAACCATTAAGAAAAGACTAATCGACAGACCTTTTATACCTAAATATAAAAAAAAAACCTGGTCTCATAACTGTGTTTTCTTACTGTTATTTCACTTTGGCTTCACTGTGCAGGATGATGTATGTTCAGGCTGTTTTCATAGCATCCCCCAATAAATATGTGTTAGAAGGTACTCTTAGGACACTGTTTTCAGCTCCATTTGATGAGGAAACCTGACAGATTAAGAGCTTAGATCCTCAGTAATGCTACATGGAGTGTGTCAGCACAACAATGGCTAGACAGTGACTCACAGTAAAGGTCCCATGTGTCGTCCGTAAAGCAGCGTGTGTGAGAGTGCAGCTGGTTACCATTACACAGCAAATACATGTAGCTGTGGACAGGCTGGAATCTACCACACACACACACACACACACACACACACACACACACACACACACACACACACACACACACACACACACACACACACACACACACACACACACACACACACACACACACACACACACACACACACACACACACACACACACACACACACACACACACACACACACACACACACACACACACACACACACACACACACACACACACACACACACACAGCCAGTAAAGCACCGGGAATTACTCCTGATTTTAGGGGATTATTTTAAAGCTCCCATGTCATGCTTCTCTGGTTGTTACCCGTCCCCTTGTTGTTATGAAGGTTTCTCTGCATGTGAACGGTCTGCAGTCACAAACCCTCAAAGTACACCCTGTTGGGAGTAAAACTCTAACACAGAAAATACCTGTCTATGCTGCCCCAGAACGCCTCGTTGGAGATTTCTCTTTTTCCATTGTTTACTTCTTGGGTACAGTGAGGTATTTGGGTACAGTGACGTTACGTCCGCACACACTCAATCTTTTCTCAGCTGCAGCTCCGCCGATTTCTCCGCCTGAGACGGCGGGACACGGCGAGGCTGTGAGTCGGTGTGTGAACACACACACAAACTCCCAGCCAGGCTGCGGGTGTGTGTGTGTGTGTGCTCAGGCTGGTTTCGGGTTGTCTTTTTTCGCTGTCTTGCAGACGGCCACTGGGCTCACAGGGGGGGGGGGGGGGGGGGGGGCAGGAGCTCCAACAAGCCGTTTAGGGCAGAGAGTGAATACACATACTATATAGAGATGCTGTATGAGAAACCAATGTGAGTTTGGAACATTGAACAATATAAATCTATTCTAGTAGACCTCAACAATGGAATTATGATCAATAGAAATGTCCGACATGGGACCTTTAAGATGATAAACAGAGACAGCGTCTTACAGGAACACCCTGGGCAAAATATAACAAAGATAGAAAACACACATCTCTATCATCTCTTAAAGGAGAGAGCAGCAGGAAGAAAAGAAGAAGATGGGGACAATAAGGAAGTAAGGAAGGAAATAAGGACATGAGTCAGGGACTTAGAGAAGGAACTAAATCATCAGGCTAAAAGAGGACCGTTTTTAAACAGGATACAGTTGAGACAGGTATTTAACAGGGCAGGTACACTTCTTCGACTCTAACAGACCACAAGTCTTCAAACAGAGTCCACCAGCTTCTAATTAACTCCAAACTCCGCCATTAGCAAAAACAACAAAGGAGGAAGAAGAGGAAGGGAGGATGTGATTTGAAAAATGTGAATACCTCTATAAAAACCCAAAAGACACAGTTTAAAAGAGATTGCTTTTGAGAAGTGTGTGAGCAAGTGTTGTCATATGTCAGGGGTGTGTGTTGCAGTGTGTCGTCGGGCCAGCTGTCAGTGTGTCGGGCAGAAAGCTCGGGTTAAACGTCTGGAAAACAGCCAGCGCTCTGACTCGACTGTAGCTACGTATGTTTTGAGTATAGCGAAAAGACACAACAAACACAATAGTATTATATACAATAAATTATAAAGATATATCTGGTTTTACTCACCATTTACAAAGTAGCCCTCGATATGTAAAAACCTATATTTTTAATTAACTGTCTGACCCAGCAGGTACCATCACCATGGCTACCGTTAATTGCAGGTGGGAACACACAGCTGAATGAGATTAGCTAATTAGACCCTTCACCACCTTTACAGCTCGTTATACTCCTCAGGGTCCCTTAAGCAAGTTAAGACTTTATTAATGCCACTTAGAATTTCATTTAAGACCAACTTGAATCTAAACATATTCTTCTTTTTTTTGACATCATTTACTTATAGTTGAGGTCAATTTAACCCAACTTTTCGGGGGTTTTAGAATGAAAAACATGGGGAAACCCCTTTAAATGTTTAGAAGTTATCTGGTTTTTGCTATCCCCTAATGCAAGATACATTCTCAGCATTTTGTATACTTATTATAAGATTGATTAAACACATTTAGTCAGCAATTAAGGCCATTTCTATGATAAATAAAACTCCATTAAATGAGTCTCTTTTAATATTACACGAAAAAGTTCTCCCGTCTCAGCCTGTCTCTTGCCTTTATTATATATATCCAATAAACCCAATCTAGGGTTTTTAAATGGAATGTATGTATATAAATAATGTAAAAAGCAGGTTTGATCTCAAGTTGAACCAACCCTTCATGTGAATGGTGCTCACATTTACATTTATCAGACATTCAGGCGTCAGGTTGCTTTTCACTGAAACTCCCAAAACTCCCTGCTTTGTCCCCATCGGATGAATGAAATTAAAGTATAGCGGCCGGGCTGCAAGTGAACCCCTTTACACACCCACCCACCCACACACACACACACACACACACACACACACACACACACACACACACACACACACACACACACACACACACACACACACACACACACACACACACACACACACACACACACACACACACACACACACACACACACACACACACACACACACACACACACACACACACACACACACACACCCACACACCCACACACCCACACACCCACACACCCACACACCCACACACACACACACACACACCCACACACCCACACACACACACACACACACACACACACACACACACACACACACACACACACACACACACACACACACACCCACACCCACACCCACACACCCACACACACACACACACACACACACACACACACACACCCACACACAGAAAGTGGGGCAATGCAGCCAAACACAAATAGCGATTATGGGGGGCCTAGAAAGAATGTCCCCCCGCCTCCTTATACCCTTCCCCCAAACACCCCATCACTATTTCATTCATCCTTTTTTTTCAGGGGCTTAACTGAGGGGCAAACAGATACATGACCCAACTATCTGTCCATTAAAGCTCCATATTCAAATACTGCATTATTAGAGTCCCTATATCTGCATTTCTGTTCAGCAGTTTTGAAGTAATATAACAGATTGCTATAACTCAGAAAACTCAACAACAAGTAAAGAGTTAAACCAGTTCTTGAGTGTCTCGGCCTGTGTGTGTGTGTGTGTGTGTGTGTGTGTGTGTGTGTGTGTGTGTGTGTGTATGTATGTGTGTGTGTGTGTGTGTGTGTGTGTGTGTGTGTGTGTGTGTGTGTGTGTGTGTGTGTGTGTGTGTGTGTGTGTGTGTGTGTGTGTGTGTGTGTGTGTGTGTATGTGTGTGTGTGTTGAAAAGATAGTGGAGAAGAGGAGGAGGGGAAGAGGTGGAATGAGGCAGTCGGAAAAAAAAGAGCGTCGAGGTGCTCTCGGCTGGATTCGATGAAACAGAGGACAGGGTTTCTTTACACATGCCTACATATTTAATGTGTTGGCCTGCTGCTAGTTGATACTGTGGGTGTGTGTGCTCTGGGTCAACAGCAGTACCACACTTTACTCTCAAGCTTTACTGTCTTGTCTTTCCTTATTCCCAATGTTTCAGGAATTGCTATCAACGTTGACTTGTTGAAGAATGAACGGGCAACTATTTTATCGATTCAAATTCTTCCGCCTGCAGCCTAAACAATTAAGGATAAACTGCTGATCTGAAATCATGAGGCCAGTGTTGGTCTAATTAAATAATGTTAAGTATTGGCAGTCAAACAGCACAGATATATAGCATCCCATCCCAACACAGTTAAAAATAAATGAAGGAATGCACACTGTGTGCTTGTGTTTGGATTTGATTACCACCAACACTTGTTAATGTTATTTGAAGAAACTCAATTTGTGAATCACACTTTGTAAAGGTCACTAGTCAGAGATGAAAAAGAGACAGCAGCCCAATTAAGTCTCATGAAGGCACAGTCCATTACACACACACACAAAGCGTGGTCTATCAGCGTCCGGCTCGCCACACCTCCGCCTTTTCCTTTGTTCTGCAGTCATGTTCCTACAGGAACTCATCGCTAAACACACACTGTCAGGTCAAAGATGGCAGCCAGCTGTTTCTCCACTGGTTAACGGCTGCTAGTGCTGCTGTGCAGGTCAAAGTTCAAAGCCACAGGAAGCTGGAGGGCTGTCTGATGCTCTCACACACACACACACACACACACACAGGACCCTGGCTGAGGGCTGTGCAAACAAAAACAAGCATGACATGGTCGGACACAGAAACAACCCCACAGACGCAGAAACAGACACACAACGCAGGTGCTGAGGGAAATGACTCTAATATCTGAGAATAACCTTTATCCTTATATTCCAGGCTATAACATGAGCATCATATCGGAGTACATTGTGCATCAAGACGCTAAGACAGACGTCCAGCACTTTGGAGACTCAGCAAGCTCCATCTGCTGCTCCAAATGTAAAGGACTGACTTGGTATGTAGACTTGAAGGCACGGGGTTACGTGTGTGTGTGTGTGTGTGTGTGTGTGTGTGTGTGTGTGTGTGTGTGTGTGTGTGTGTGTGTGTGTGTGTGTTGGTATCAAATGCCAGCAGAGAGATGGTCAGCTGCATTGTGTGTATTTGCATATGGAGAAGCCATGATTTGCCAGCCGCTCTGCAGCTGTGTGTGTACGTGTGTGTGTGTGTGTGTGTGTGTGTACGTGTACGTGTTGGTATCAAATGCCAGCAGAGAGATGGTCAGCTGCATTGTGTGTATTTGCATATGGAGAAGCCAGGATTTGCCAGCCGCTCTGCAGCTGTGTGTGTGTACGTGTGTGTGAGGGAATCTGAGCTTTATTATCTGGCATTATAGGCAGGGTTAACCAAATCCCCATCTGTCGCTGCTGTGGGGTACACACACACACACACACACACACACACACACACACACACACACACACACACACACACACACACACACACACACACACACACACACACACACACACACACACACACACACACACACACACACACACACACACACACACACACACACACACACACACACACACACACACCAGGTCAAAAAGCGGCAGCCAGACAAACAATAAAATATTACCGACGCTCACGTGAGTTCAATCCTGACTGTTTGGGTTGTTCAGCTGTCACAGGCAGTCAGGGGAAACCCACTGAGGATATTCCAGAATCATTTCTATTTTATTTCCATTTAACCTTTTAAGCCCTAGGACAAAAATACCAAAAAAGAACATACCCAAAATAAATCAGGAATAACTTGAGGCTTATATTCATGTGTGAGGTCTTCTTTAAAAGATAAGAAGCTAAGCAATATGACTAAACATCTTTATATAGCCAGTTCAGAGTAAATAGACATGCAATAAAGGGAACTAATATCTTGAAACATCTCTTACACAAAGGCAATATCAGGATTATGTGCAATACCACATGGATTATGAGGCATCTGAATGTATCTTCCTTCTTTTGACTACAACTGTGACTGTTGTTTTAATGAAGAAATGCACGGTGAGGCCAAGAAGACGGTTATAAATCCCGAACAATGGCTTCAGTCCTGACACGGTCACTGGCAGCGAGCCCTGATTTGACTGAATAGATGGTGGCATCATCATCTCAGCAAAACAACACACTACTGTCCCCTGTCTGCAGTCTGTGCTGCCGTCATAACACACACACCCACACACACGCACACACACGCACGCAACCGCCGAGTTCCCTTCTAACGCTCAAGCAAACAATTAATTGAGATTTTATTAATTGGGCTGTAATGTATAAATTGCGGTAGGAAACAGCTACAAAGCTCACTATTAAAAAAGGTTACATATAGATTTTCCACTGGTTGTCAACATGTCAAACTCTTGCTTAATGACATCTTAAACATGTGCACACAGGCTTTCTGCACAGAGAAGTTAGATAGCAGCCAAAATGTCTCAATGTGGGCCAAAGTGCACCTCCACCTGCTTCAATCTCTACACCACATGTAGTGCCAGGGGAATGTCTGAATCACAGTGTTGAAGCCTCTGTGGTGCAACTCACTAAACTGCAAAGCATGTCCTGGTAATCCTGTGGCTTCCAGGTCCTCCTCCCTACTCTCTACCATTAGAGTGAAAAAAACAGCAGCCTTTTTTAGCTGCCTCGGGCCATACCAGTCATTACACTGCTCCGAACAAAGTCAACATGAAAACTGAGGGAGACCGAGAGGGGGAAGAAAAAGGAAAATGACATACGCACAGAGAAGAAGAGCCAGGAAGAATCCAGGAGGTCTGTGTTTATACTTGCCCTAGGAAGAACCGGACACTACTTTTTTACACAATGACATCATGTACTGGAAGACTTATCTTCTATAAAAGTCTTAAAAGGTCACCAAGTGTGCTGGATAGGGTGTGTTGGCGAAAGTAGGATTGGCAAAAAGTTGATAGGAGCTTTTTCCCGCAGCACTCTGATCTTAGCTTGCAGAAATGTGATCCTAATCGGTTGATATTAAAAACGGTATCTGTGCTGAAGTTGAGGAGGTCATAATGAAAAGGTCAACAGAACGTGATCCCTCTCTTCAAAGCAGACATGTAGGGCAACATGAAAAGAAGATACACTGCCTTAAGGGTTAGATATACACAGCTTTGAAGAGAGCACTTTCACTTCATCTCAACGAAGGTATAGGTATGTGTGCATTTCTTTTTTTTACAATTATGTTTGTATCATATTTTATAATAACAGAGCAACATGTCAACCTAAACAACAACAAATAATACACACAAATCAGTTTTAAAATAAAGCAAAAATAAATACTAGTTGTCTGAAGACCTTCAATATACACACATGACGGGGGCCATTCCGGCCGGCGACCTAATTTTATGTGGCCCCCAAGAGCTTGCAAAGAATATAATATACAATATAATTGGTGAATATTTACTTTCAATTATTTGCCCTAGACTTCTGCTTTCAGACGTAGTTATTTAGGAAGATATTACCAGAACTGATAATAATCCAATGCAGGGCCAACAATGTAATATAATACATTATTTAATATATATTACATATATATATTTATATATAATTAAAATTACAACCGGCCCTTAAAGTGCAACCATAATGCTGATGTGGCCCGGGATGAAATTGAGTTTGATACCCCTGCTGTACAGGATTGAATTAGTCATTCACTTACTCATTGGTGTCAACCATGTAAATATTCCACTTTTCCCATTTCCTATTGAATGCATTCTCAAAACATATGTCAACTTTTCCATGACAAAAACATCTTGAACAATCTCCAGCCACTGCTCCTGAGTCGGAGCGTTCACATTAAGCCAATTCCTAGTTATAGCTTTCTTACTCGCTGCAAGTAAAAGTCTTAGTCAAATATAGATCACAACATCCTTAATGATCCCATCACCGGGCAGGTATTTGGGATTCCATAACCCATAATCATTTTGACAACTGCATTAACCTTCTCCCAGTATGACCTTATCTTTGTACAGTTCCAGAACATGTGCGAGTGGTCAGCCTCCATGTTCCCACACGACCTCCAACACTGTTGCTGTACACCAAGCTGCCTGCTCTTTATTTTGGGTGTTATGAAAAAGCGAGTCTTCCAGCAGAATTCCCTCCATACTAATGAGTTCGTGGATGTGAATTGCGTCTCGAACATTTGAAACCATTCTTCCTCTGACATTTTAATTTGTAACTCCGCTTCCCATTTTGCTTTTATGTAGATAGTCGATTCCCCTGTTTCCCCCCCAAAGCCTGGTAGAAAGCAGAGATGATCCGAGACCCCTTCTGCTGATACGCATCCACAATCCGGAAATGTATAGTACAAGTTCGATTCACTAGACATGTCTTATAAATAATAAAATGCTTATGGGAAGTTTTGACTAACGGTTATGATACATTAGCCTCTGCTGCATAAATGTTTCCCCTAAGTCTCTCCCTAAATTTAGAAAGCGAGACACTTAAAGGAAATGAATATCAGCTCACATCATTTGAAGAAGTCACTCGGACGACATAGTGCTCTGTATTGACTGATAAATATGTTGCTGCTTCTAAAACAATCAATATGTTTGATTTGTTGAGTCTTGTTGCCATCATCCTATCCCCCCTCAGGGATCATTAAAGATTCATCCCGTCTACTTAATCCAATCGTCTTCTGCTTTGAGTTTATTGATTATGTTCTCTTGTTTTGTTTTGTTGTTGTTTACTGTAACAGACTCTTGAGGGCACAATACATTGAATGGAAGGTGACAGACACACACACACACACACACACACACACACACACACACACACACACACACACACACACACACACACACACACACACACACACACACACACACACACACACACACACACACACACACACACACACACACACACACACACACACACACACACACACACACACACACACACACACACACACACACACACACACAGGGAGATCAACATCCCGGATTGCATTATGGAAGCTTAACTGACCCTCGTCAAGTTCTAATCTTGATTTGGCAAAAAAGCAGAGAAGATCGGACAGGTTGATACTCTGGTGCTAACCGTGTGTGTTTCTGTTTTTTAAGCAGAATGCACAGAGCACCTAAGTCCATCTGCCAGTAGAGCAAACACTCTTGCTGCACAGCAACACACAAAACAAAACACACACATCTGAGCAATCCTGCAGAGGGCCAAAGAAAGCATGATAAGATTTGATCATAAACTCCATGGTTCAGAGGTTTGCCGTTATTGCGCATCAGATCAAACTAAAACTGAATAAATGCCACACAACGCACACAGCTCAGAGTGGACATTGGGGGGGAGGACATGTTGACATTCAAACTCTCAAAAGGGTTTTGTCCCCACTGACAGGAGGAAACACAGTGCGTTAATGGGAGCAATGTGATTAACATGCTGTCAGCGTGCTCTGCTGTGTACTGTACTGAGACGTTTGCACACAGTCAGCCTGAGGGTCACTTTACATCGGGTTATGTAAGCGTCTGATGGATAGTAATGGCTTCGGCAGGAGAAACATCTTTGGGCAATGAGATGAAATCAATGTGGAGAACAAAGTCAGGTCATGTTCATTCATTAAGCTCATTCATACGACCATGTAGGCACTGGTTCAACATCCCATTTGTTCCATACAGTGGAGACAACTTTAGCTTGTTTGCGGCTCCAAGTATTTTTGTACAGAAGTCTCTTCCAAAATAAACCCCTACTTAAACTTGCACCAATCCTTCAACCTAAAAGGACATTTTTTTACAGAAAAGGGACTTGCATTTTGTCATAAAAAGTAAGGCAAGTCTCCGCTATGTGACTGCGTAACACATTTGCTTCAACAACACGCACAGGTAAGCACCTGCAGGATTCTCAGTCTTATCTCTCCTTTTCTCTATACAAGATATTCACACACAACAAGTTCACACACATATATTCTGAATTGCAACATGTAACACACACACACACACACACACACACACACACACACACACACACACACACACACACACACACACACACACACACACACACACACACACACACACACACACACACACACACACACACACACACACACACACACACACACACACACACACACACACACACACACACACACACACACACACACACACACACACACACACACACACACACACACACACACACACACACACACACTCTACCTGTCATCATCTCCAGTTGCAGCCACAGCCGGGTGATATCGTGGCAGAGTTGAGAAACTCGGTTTGCAGCCATTGCTTAGCCGGTGCATGTATGCCCCCTGATACACACACACTGTTAAAACACATTCACAGACGGAGCACATCGCGGCGGTCCATTCCTCCACAGCCGAGGACTTCAGCCGCTTACTGAGCTGTCAGTGATCAGCGCAGCCCACACACACACTCTGACACACACACACACACACACACACACCTCCCCCCTCCCCATCTGTACCAGCCAGTGAGGAGGAGTTCCACACGGTCCGCCCCCAGTTTCACATGTCACTGAAAGACTTCAGCTCTGTGCAGTGACAGTAACTGCTCATACATAAAGACGATTACAGTTCATTCAAATAATAGCTATGTTTGATCATTTCCAGCCAGGTTCCATGAAGTCAAGAGATTAGACGTTAAATGTATTTTTTTCCCCATTAGGCAGTATATGTAAATAGGGTCCAAATGATATATTTGGCTGATACTGATCTGTGTGTTTACATTTTTCTTGCTGATTTTTTTGTCGTTCTTACTTCATTCGTATTTTTGTGGCATCTTATAAGTGCACTAAAACAAGCAAATAGATACTAATAAAGTATACTTCTTCTTCAACAAGAGTTATGTACATTAGTGGAAGGGAACATTCATATTTCAAATGTCAGATATCCCTGAGTCCAACAACATTTAAACGCTCCAAGAAAAAAAAATCTAATTAGCCTAATGTAAAGAAAAGATTAAGTGTGTGTTTGCCGTTCACAATTCAAATGAGACTCATGTCGGTGCCAGAGGGGAGGGTGGCCTCTTTCTCTCTGCTTTTCTCACACCCTCTCACGGGCACAAAACACACACAAAAACACACACACAATGCCAGTGAGGACAGCAGGGGGACCCAGTGTGCCACACACAGACGCAGTGAGAATTTGGACTGACTGAAATGGCAATAAACCCGTCAGGACTTAATTCATTAAATGCTGCCCCCCCCCCCCCCCCCCTGAGGAAAACAAACGCTATCTTTCTGCGTCTGGTTATTAGACATCGCCCATTCTCCACCCTAACCTTTGTCGGTTTCACGTCAATTATCATCTCTCAATTAACTGTTGTTATCACGGTTTTATTCACAAATATTGACATTTGTGGTTCCTGCTTTCCCGTGAACCGTAGAACTGGGATTAGACGGGAAGACGAGATGAAAAACAATGTATACGTGAGATTAAGAGTCAGATTAAAGAGGCATCTCTCCGTCTAGTCTGAGATAAGATTATCGATTAATGAAGGGATTCATCAGAGCCAACAGGATTTAAAAGATCTGAAAGGAACAATGAAAGTCCGTTAGAGTGTTGGGACTGACTTTGTGTGTGTGTGTGTCTGTGTGTGTCTGTGTCTGTGTCTGTGTGTGTGTGTGTGTTCAGGGTGGAACTGTAAATCGTCCAAACGTACAGAGACAGGAAATGAACCATTATAAACCCTCGGCCATTTCCTGTCACATAGCCAGCGTGCTCTCTCTATCATTTCAATCTGACAGTAGGTGTACACACACACACACACACACACACACACACACACACACACACACACACACACACACACACACACACACACACACACACACACACACACACACACACACACACACACACACACACACACACACACACACACACACACACACACACACACACACACACACACACACACACACACACACACACACACACACACACACTTTAGAGCTCAACAAAGCTGTGAGTTGTTTTAAGACACACATTTTGTTTAAAACTTTAATATGACCTAATCTTAAACGAGTCAAATTAAAATTGATTTACATAATGTTTAGGACAGGAGGGACATTAGGTGTGTGTAAGTGCATCAGTTAATATGACACTTGCCACTATAAGATCAACCTCAAGTTAGAAACATTTGTTGAGATCAGTGTGTGTTTACATGGGATGCAGAGCAGACTTCAGTGTGTGTATACGGGATGTAAAGGAGACGTGTGTGTGTGTGTGTGTGTGTGTGTGTGTGTGTGTGTGTGTGTGTGTGTGTGTGTGTGTGTGTGTGTGTGTGTGTGTGTATGAAGGATGTGTTGCAGACTGCAGCTAGAATAACTCCCAGCTGAATTATTTATTTGAAACTTCCCCCCCTCACGTCTGTGTTGGCTAAAATGAAACACTATCGACTCCTTCCTCCGCAGGATCAAACACTATTGGCCGGCTGGAGCGTAAACAGGAAGTGGCCAATTGAGAAGTGACTCAGAGTCCGAAACAAGCAGCAGAAGAAACGAAGGAAGACAACCGAAGGTGTGAACAAGTGGACAGTTTGACAACTCAATAGTCTGCAATTTACTGGCTAATGAAACTAAAGAAAAACTGGTGTATGGGATAAAGCAGGGGAGAACTGTAAGAGCAGGAGAACAAGCAGAAAACTATGAAACCTGTTGACAGTCTTTCATTAATCCCACATGTTCAAGTAAAACCCATAATATAAATTCAATACTCCTCTGATCAGACGTGCAATAACTCAGCTCATTAATGTGTGTCTATGGCGCTTGCCGTGCTCAGATCCGGCTCACATCCCTCCAATAAATCCCTGATCAGGATGAAGACAATAAACCTGAAGAAGAGGAGGGGTCAGGGGCACTAGCATCAGGAACGACTGATCATTTAAAAAGGTCAGCTGGGGTCAAAGGAGGAATCTTATTTTTTTATTTAACCAGATAAAAGCATTGAGATCAAATCTAATTTTCAATGCTGACCTGGCCAAGAAGGCAGCAACGTTACACATAACACAGACATATGAAATACAGAGAACGTAACTAAATGATGAATGATTTCATGCGAAAGTCGATTAAAACCATGAAAACGAAATCAAAACCACGCGAATACTGAGGAAAGAGGAAGTTTTGACACATAGGGGGAAGACTCTCAGGATGGATCATGCTGCAGGAAAACACCAGAGGAAGTAAGAGCAGCTGACCGTTAAAAAAAACATGTTGATTTAAAAAGTGTATTCTGTAGTATACAGCAATATAGGGCCTCAAAGATCAACAAGAGAAATCTAGAAACCGTTAAATACCATAAAACAAGCTGTGAGTAGAGTTGATGAAGCAACATCAAGTGCAAGATTGAAGCGCTTGTCCCAGTGACAAAGCATCTACAAATGCTCTTTCTAAAAATACACACGTCTTCTCTAAAAACAGACCACAGGAAACAGACCAGAATAGTTCTGAACCGTCGCTGACAGGCAGTAAGATCTGAAAAATCATCGAGCAAACACTGCACACTCCTCGTGCACGATAACACACAGGCCTTAGCATAATTATACCAACCTCTATTGAACCGCCTTGAGTAAATAAGGATGTAGTTATAAACTCTTATAATCTTTCTTTTCCCACGTATACTTTGAGCTCCTTGGATGAGGAAGAGGAGACATTTATCAGAAGGAACAGTTATTTTTTTGTGCTATTTTTGGATTTGATAATCTTCTCTTGTAAATATGTGCAGGGGCTATGATGCAGAAATAGGAGGTAGGATATAAGAGCGTGTGAAGACACCTTGAAGACCAAATGCTGTTTAGCCACACTCAGTTTATATGTACTGTAGTCACCCTGCAGACTTTGCCACTCGTCATGTTTACTTCCAATAAAACAAGAATGACTTCTTTGTTATGAAAGCTTTCTCTTTTCATTAGAAAAATAAACTCATGACAGCAGGGACTTTTGCTTTTCTACATGTTTTAAGGGTTGCTTGCAGTTAGAGGTCACTGAAGACTTTTTCATAAGAGTTACAGGTCATAGAAGGTCAAGGGACAAAACTGGAAACTCCATCCAAGACCTGTGATCCTCACGTGGCCAAAAAGACCCAGCTAAGAACTTCCTTCCCCGTGAACATGAGACTCTCCATGCACGGACACACCTCACACACTACAGTTTGAACCACATCTGTGTATAAACTCACTATGCAGCTGCCGGCAGCACTGGGTGCATCTGTAGTAGCTCTCCATCTCCTCCAGCGAGATGCGGACTAACCTCTCCGCTTCATATTCCCGTCTTCCCGTCAGCTCCTTCATCCCGTCTGTTCCCTCTTCCTCCCTCACAGCAGGTAGAGAGAAGAGTACCACATCCTGCTCTCATTTCTTCTTCCAAACCCTCCCTGTCTCTTTCACACACACACACCTTTCATAGACAGTGATCACACCACTCCTCTCCCATGTGCCCCTCCCTGCTGCTGTGGAAAACTGGGCATGACACTATCATATTTACTGGTGTAGAAATGATATCACCTGTCCATGTCTTGACCACACACATGCACACACAAAGTAATCCTCTCAATCAATTGCATGTACTGTTCAGTCTTTACAATACTCTTTCCTTAAACAGTGGTGTCAGCTTGGGCTTAAGAGGTTTTAGAAGATCCTTTCCAAATACTAATACGATTTAAAAAAGAATTAACTGACATGGAAACACTTCATAGTCCGGCCGGGACCTGCCGTATTGTTAAAGCAGTACATCACCAACTCATTGACCCTGTATAAGAGTGGACGTAGTCACCGTGTAATGGCTCATTCGTTTGCCTCAAATGTGGCAATTTGGCTGTATCTTTTTTGATTGGGAACCATAAGTGAAACTAACTACACCCAAACAACAAACATGACGTTTTTTCATGGCAGTCCACGTGAAGTCAGATGTGGTGGAGCCTGAAGGGATTAAAGTGTTTGAACAGAAAAGCTCCAACACAAATTCATCCTCCCACGAAATGTCTACAAACCAAGATTACTCCTCTGACCTGGTGAGAAAGTTAATGTGGACAAATATTGATTAGGCTGTACCACAGAAAAGCCGACTAAACTTGACCTAAGCTACGGCTATAATATGACCTTTTCAAAGTGCAACCGGTGGAAATGTGCCTGCTACTCACCTCGTCTGCTGGTCTGCGTGGATTTATGTTTCCGCTTCCTTTCTGCAGGTTGACAGACACAGCAGAGAGTTTCAAACATGATGAACTCAAACACCAGTCTGTCTTTCTAGTCAGTTTCTTTGTCCGTCCCTTAACCACGCTAACAGACATTTATGCTGCTGTAGTGAGACATAATGTAGGTTATCAATAAGCTACTCACAAAGGCTAGAGCAGGTAATCAGTTACAGAGGTCACAGTGCAACCCTCCAGCAAAGACAACTCTTAAAGTGACAGCTAAGCTTCAACAGAAAGAAACATGTTGGGACAATTTCAATATAATCCGAGCACAAAGACCAGAAACCAGACAGGAACTAGTGTCTTTCAATAACTCCACAAGGTATATTGGGGTTTTTTAATATACAGAACGTACTGGTATTTATTTGATATGCTCAATATTTTCCTACTATAGTCAAGAGCAACTTATTTTGGCATGATCCATTGAGAAAGTGAACTGCAAACAACAATGGAAAAGCCAACATAACTACCGCAAACAGACTAGCATCAGCAAGGAAACTAATAAGTGCAGTTCTTCCATGATGTTTGAAGGATGGGGGGGAAACACGGCAGGGGGAATCTCCCCGTGCTGATAGGAAATCCTGTCATCCTGTCACATCGATTTGAAAACAGAACGCTCTTTTGACATTGAAATCCACAAAATAAAACCTGAATCGTCGCAATCATCCCGCACTAACACTGACCTGTAGATCTGCAGCTCCTGCTGTGTGTGTGTCGGGTCAACAGACTGAGAGACACGAACACATTGTGAAGCAGTCCGCTCATCAGCTCCTGGCTCACTTGAATTAACTCAAAAAGAGACATCGTCATATCTCTAAAAGTTTCATGCTATGAGCTTATCCCACACGCTGCCTCTTCTCCTCCTCCTCGGTTTAGCCGCTGTGTTGCCCTTCTGAATGTGTGATTGTTTATCTCGCTTCATGTTCAGCTCTGTTTATCACAGGAAGAGAGGGTGGAGGGATGACATAAACCCCCCTACAGCTAATTATACTAGCTTGGCAAATATGCGTGTGATATTTGGACTCACCAGGGTACAAAAGTAAGCACACATTTAGGCTAGTCCCTTCCTGTCGTGTGTTATAGGTTTTGGTACATGTAAATGGTTTGCAAAGGCTTGAATCCCAAAGTTCCCTCCTTTAAGGAAATGTTCCCAATCTCATAATCTTCCCAACAACAGACAAACAACTCCCTCTATGCTAATGAGTAAACTAGTGATTGGTTTCAACACAAGGCCTCTCTCACTATGAATGATTACATTACAAACAGCTGAATTTAAATATCACGTCTGATGGCCGCTTTTATGTCACAGGCCGTTTCTCAATCGAGAGGAAACTGGCTTCCAAGCCAATATTTCAAGGATGCTACGTCATTGAGTGCCGCCGAAGGACTGTTCCAATCTCCAGCATACTTGGAAATCCACCGAGGCCGCGTCCTTGGTTTGGGGGTAATTTCGAGGCTGCACATGGGTAGACTTCGCGTCCTTCAAATCCCCACAATGCTTTGCGCACGGACCAATTTCAAAAACCCTTGCGGATAATGGCTGAGCCGACGCAGCACAGCACACATTTAAATGTAAGTATGTAATGGCGTAGAACATGTGTTGGTAAATATGTTACTCTGTTGCATCATAGTTATCACCAAAAATGTGTTCCGTGAAAGTAAAGCAAGTTCATAATTAGATAGACATCGTGAGGTATTTATTTTCGATACAGTTTATGTTGAAACCGTTAGAGAGTCGCACACTTGTTAGCCTGTTCCCAGTGGCGCCCGGCCCATAGGGGCGCTAGGGGCGCCGACCCCCCCCCCTCTTCCCACATGTTTGATTGTCATTAAAAATTAATAAAAATATATATTTCCAAAAAATATATATTTTTTATTTTTATTTTTATTTTTAAAGAACAAGGTAAATATTATATAGTTGGTATCAGTAAAATGTATAATCTACAATAAAATCTTGTTTAAAATTGTTTTACGATGTCTAAAGTTACTGACAAGTCACGTTTCCTGCCTGGCCGCAGCGTGTATCATTACCCTCTCTCGTCCGGGCGGTAGAAAGGAGCCCTCAGCCAGAGCAGCTGCAACCAACAAGCTGACTGTTGCTATCTGTAAACTATGCCGCCGAAACATAATTTCAGCCAATCAGCGTCGTCAGATCTGATGCTCAAAGGGCGCCCTTTCAGCGCCCTGGCCTGTGTGTCTGTTTAGACTCGTATCCAAGGTGACGCTACAGTAGGGGATGGCTGCGTCTGCAGGTGTAGACTCCGGTGCTAGTGGATCGCCGGAGCTGTAGATTAACATTTGCATGCTTATTGTAGTTGTAAGGGCAATGCCTGTGGCACCATGGAGCATATGTGTGGGCTGGACCTGTATTTTACAGGAAAGGAGTGATCAGAGGGTCGAGTTGTCGATTCTTGTTCAGTTTTCATCTTCCTCACCCTCTCAGACTTTGAGTTGCGCGCGCTGCTAAAGAGACGCGCCACCATGGAAACCAAACAATGGTGTACCAGTATTAAAGTCCGAGTGGAAACAGTCGTGAGTAAATCTGATTTTGTCAGAAATCGGGAAAAATCGGGAGGGTTGGCAAGTATGACTGACACACACACACACACACACACACACACACACACACACACACACACACACACACACACACACACACACACACACACACACACACACACACACACACACACACACACACACACACACACACACACACACACACACACACACACACACACACACACACACACACACACACACACACACACACACACACACACACACACACACACACACACACACACACACACTTCATATTTGGTCTCCTGATTTGACATGCCCTGGTATGGTTGTCACCATTTCCATAGCCCCACCAAAAATATTTTCCACCAGCCGCCACTGCCTGTTCCATTCTTCTTTGTTTTCCGAAGCCGTGGCTTGGAAGTATACTTGCTTCGTTTCTGAAGGAAGTGACTTGGAAGTATGCGACTAAGCCAGTATCCTCGCGATTGAGAAACGGCCTCAGTCTATTGCCAGTTTGACAAAAAGCTCCTGAATTAGATTAAGGTAGTTTATAAGATTGTATCCACCTTATTTATATCAGCAGGATTTAATGCAATACAATTCCACAGCCTCCAAAATGATCAGGCGTTTCAACAAAAAACACCTTCTTCCTGCTTTTTTATTTTCTCTTTAACTCGATAAGATATTATGCCAAGGGTTGTCAATGTCAACAAAATATTGACGATGACCTAATAGTCATGTTTACGACTCGTGTAGTATGCAGCACCTCGGACGATAGGAGCTTCTGACAGCGGCATCATAAGGTTTCAGATTTTTGTAGGCATCAACGGGGAGAACAGAAAAACTGGTGCCATCCGTATATCACATTATCTTTATTTCACCAGCACACAATCGCAGAAAGCATTCCTGATTTGAACTTCAAACGGCGGCGAGCGAAGATGGTCATGCACTTCTCATTATGTGGCATTCATTCGATTGATTAGTCAATCATGACGAAGAGGCAGAATCGCAGAGATCAAAAACTTTGCCCTCCTTCAAAACTAATCACACTGCCAGCTAACTCAATCATTCTGGCTATTCTCAAACTGCACTGTTGTTCTATTAAAGAGTTAATACTGGTTATATCATCTAATACTATTAAAATCAATCCATACAGCTACTCCATTTCTGTCTTTCCAACAACGGCAATAAGTGGAAAATCCTGACAAAATCAAAAACTGATCAATCTATCCGACTTAATATTATCTGCCTTTTTTTTTTATTTCCCGATATACGATGAAGTATTAATTTGAACAGATGAAGAATGGATTTGTTTTTGTCTTACATTTAACAGTGTGTTTAAATCTGTTTTTGTTTGTTAACATTTATTTTGTATAAAAAAAGTGCACAAAACCCAACTTGAAACCTAACTTAGATCAAGATTTATAACCATTTCAAGACTGATTCAGGGATAAGAAACGTTAATTAAAATGAATGCTGCATGATGCGCGAAATTAAGTTTTCCGAAATATTTCTCATGTCTTGGAAACCTAGTTTTCTGCCTCAGACTATCATGTGATTTCGTATGTTTGCCGTCATCTACAGATGTTCTGCCAAACTGTCTTACTCAATTATTTCATATTTCATTAACTACATTTGTCATAATGTTTTTTTCCTGGTATCATTGTGTTGTGGGGTCACAGTGACATTGACCTTTGTCCACTATAATCTAATAAATTCACCCTTAAGTGGACGCTTGTTCCAAATCTGGAGAAATTCCCTCTATGTGTGTTCCTGAAGAAATATTCCAACAAAATGACTTTCCTCGTATTCATGCAGACAAATATAGACAAATAAGATTAAGACAAGGCACGCAGGATTTCAGCATTAAAGCTGAATGCTATAAATGTTGATATTTGTGGTTCGATAATCTCTCAGTTTGTAAAATGCATTATTTAAATGGCATTGCTTAAGCTTTTGCTCAATATTATCAATTTGAACAGCATAATTGCGTATCAAAACCTCAAGATATATATAATTATATTCATTAAAAGACACTAAAATATCTTTTTTTTTTTTGTATCCCTAACCATAGATTAATAAGTACACTCTTACATATTTTCAAACTGGGTTAAAGTACTACTTGTCTGGTGAAACATTTTGTAATAGCTAATGCTGATGATGTATTGTGATTTTAAAGGTGTCTTATCATCTGGACAACAGCTGGAAATTAGCAATGTTAGCTAAAGCTACTGTTTTTTGTGACAGTTGATTAATTGGGACTGTCCACGACACTATAAACAAATAAACTCAACTAAACATCCTTAAAGACACCTGGGGTCAGATACCCATTTGCCAAATGTCCAACATGCAAACACACGGCATAATATCTTTCATTGATTCACATTGAAGCACATTTGAGCCCCTCAGGGTAATAGACTATTATATGCTCACCACTGATTGTCGACAGCACCTCCATCGCCTGCTCCAAATCGTCTGGGACCGACATCCCCTCTCCCATGAATGAATCGAGCAAGTAGAGGATCAAGGCTTCCAGTGATGAAAAGCGATACTGTTAGCATTTTTGTTTTAACAGATCATATCTATAGTATATAGTATAATATAATGGCTGGTTTCAGTCAATTCAAAGGCAGACTCTCTCACACACATCTGATGGCTTCTACAACATAGCAACTTCATCTAATTCCACTTTCAATTACCAGCTCGGTTGACAGTGGCTCCTTTCACTTCTTCGACAATAGAGCAGCGCACCCCGGGTCATATGGACAGAGATCTTGTGACGCGGTGATATGCCAAGCTAAATAAAGACTTAGACTACTTCCACATGCACCACAATGTGACACTTCTGCGGCCAAGTAACACAGAAGTGGCCTAGGGGATGTCACTAGAGTCATTAGATACTGGGAGTTTCTGTATGTACAGCACTCAACTCACTTTCAATTTCACAAAGACAAATATTTCTCTCTAGCACAAACTTTGAATCTTCATACAAAAGTTTCAAAGCACAAAACACATGCAATTCCAAAATACAGTATTTGTATTGTGAATGCAGATACAATGGTTGACACATGTGCCTGAATGCAAGTGGTTTAGTATAAATTGAGCATGATTAGCATTCAAGTTTGATATTTGAACCCCAAACACTGTTGTTCATAACAAACAGGCTCATTAAAACCTGGATGTTCTGGGCTTCATTGGAATTCGTTTAAAGATAAAATATTTAATTTATGACCTTCTCCCAGCTTACACAATGACTTTTTATGAACGCTAGAAACACACTAGTACTTAAGTCGCAATGTTATTCAACCTCATTCCGAATAAAAACAGCTATATTTAGCTGGTCAAGTATCAACTATGCATCTGTATGGAGTTTAGTACTCACATTTCTTTATTGTTGAATTATAATTGGTTAACTGCTTACACGCCGAATTGTCAGCCTGACTGTGTTGATTAAAAATATCCAACAAGAGGTGAGCAGCTTGCTTTTGTCATTATGAAAACACTTAATGTTCAGGATTTATAATGGAGTCTTGCATCGAGTCTTAAGTAATGTTTGTGTACATTAATTAGCATATTTACCGAGCTAAGCTGGTTTCACATGATACGATACACTTTTAGTGCTTCATTAACTGATAGTGAGGGTTTTGTTGTTCATGTTTTATTGGGAATGTATTATGTTGCAGATAATTAGCTATTAGCATGTTGCTAATATTAACGGTGTACCTTACCTGTTATCCTTAGCCAAACAGGCCCGCCCATCCAATTATCTGCACCGAGTTCTTCTGGGGCACCAAATGTCTCTGGCACACAAACTAAAGGGACACAGCGACACCTAGTGGTGGAACACAGGAAGTGCAGACCATTTATTTGGATTTTTTCACAAATTCTTTATTAGAGATATTTTAACTTTCTTATTTATTTGTATGGATCCTATGAGTTTTAGAAACATGAATTAAATTACTGGTTGTTGATCAGCCCTCAATACAAGTCTCTGCATGATGCTCCAGAGTATGTGAAAATATATGAGTTGATAACCATCACAACATTTTAAAAAGTAATATTTATGATTACAGTAAACATCAGGTCTTGATCCATGATGAAAAGTAACTGAGTAAATATACCCAGGGTGTGTATATTTTTATGTATTTCTAATGTATGGTACCACTCCCCTTCATTAAAGAGGCACATATTGTAGATTTTACAAATATTGTACATTTAATTTCTATTTAATAGATAGATTATAATGTAAAGTAAAGTAAAACATGAATGTAAATTCAAAGGAACTTGTGTGTACAGAAAATATATACAAATATTGCTCCAAGGTTTAATTTTTACAATACAAACTATGTATTTTCTTTTCTTTTAACATTGACATGTTGACAGCAATGCAATTGCACATAGAACAAGATATTTCTGAAAGCCCACATTTGGAATTTTTCATTGATCACTTCTTCTTTATTGTAAATAGTTAATAATATACTCAAAATAATGAAGATAAAAGTCTTGAGAGGACACATTTTGACTCTAAACTTCTTGGTCTCTTATTTTGTAAGGTCATGTGGTTCTATTGTTTTTACATAATGCACTTAATCCCACACTGTGATTCCCATAAAAATCCCGGCTGGAATAACAAAAGGCAGTTGGGGACGACCAAGGTAATGTTAATATTTATATATTTTGTTAACACATTAAGATTACCAGAATAAAGGTAATGAGCGTTAACATGTTAGGTTTATTCAAACTGATTTCTATTAGTGGCAGTCACATGTTGGTCTCCTCCAGAATAATTGTGTTTGCATGTTCGGTCAGTTTTCACCGCAGAAGAGGTTCATCTGCTTATAGCTGCAGTATTGCCAGAGAGGGGAGATGATGTACAAACCGGTAAATGGTCCCCTTCCTCCTCCTCCTCCTCCTCCTCCTCCTCCTCCTCCTCCTCCTCCTCCTCCTCGTCATCGTCTTCCTCTTGCTGCAGCAGGAGGAGGTGAAGTCCACTCTAAAAAGTTAGTCCCTTATCTAAACAAAATGTTATGGTACTGTGTTTTCTACTACTGTGCAATTGTGATCACATATTAACGGCATGTAGGGTATTGCATAGAAAAACATTTTATTACTGATACATATTCAAATAAAACTCTGAACAATCCATTCACACACTGTCTAAAACACACACTCCGTTTTGATAAACATTGATCAGGCACAAAAATATAAAGACAGAACAAAGTAAGGCAAGTTCTTTACAAAAAAGTGTGATCCATAGATAAATATGACAAATAAAAAGGCACAAGGTATATATATATATATATAATATGTATATATATATATATAAAAAAGACCATGCAGGCACATTAGGATGGAATAGGTTGGTCTCTATATAATGGCTATAACAGACTTCCTGTTCTCCTGGACTGGCTTTGTCCGGTTTCATGCTGTAACTTAGATCATGAAGACCCTGTGTGGCCCTTGGGAAGCTGGGTCCCCAGTGTTACAGAAGACAAAACATTGGCTGAGGTAAACTGCATTTGTGTTTGAGTAGATTGATCCATGGCTTTTAAGCAGAACTCCCTTGTGATGATTATATCTTTTAAATAAAAATCCCTTCAATGAAACGGTCAGTCAAGAGGGAAGGGAAGAGGGAAGAAACACAATCTGGAAAATGTCTCCTTTTTCCTGGATTAATTAGAAAAGATCAAGTGGAATTTAAACATCTGACCACCAGGGGGAAGCACAACGTCATGAAAGTGAAGTTAATCTCATAAAAGCAGAAACACCAGTGACTGAGGGGACCCACACAGTGCAAAGCAAGAGAGGAAGAAGCCTTGCAAATGTCCGTGCCATTATTATTTAATTTTTACAATACAAACTATGTATTTTATTTTATTATAACATTGACATGTTGACAGCAATGCAATTGCACATAGAACAAGATATTTTAAAAAGCCCACATTTGGAATTTTTCATTGATCAGTTCTTCTTTATTGTAAATAGTTAATAATATACTCAAAATAATGAAGATAAAAGTCTTGAGAGGACACATTTTGACACTAAACTTCTTGGTCTCTTATTTTGTAAGGTCATGTGGTTCTATTGTTTTTAAATAATGCACTTAACCCTCCTGTTGTCTTCGGGTCAAATCTGACCGATTTACTACTTTCATCAATCATAACTTTTTTGTTTTACATTCGATTGCATTAAGGCTTTATGATATCCTTCACAGTAGACATTTGAACATATACAACTGCTGATCACCACTTTCATTGCATTTTGGATGATTTAGTCAACTTTGTAACACCCATGGTGTTCTCGGTCGAAAATGACCGCCATAAAGAAAAGGAATTAGTAACCATCCGGATCGGATCAGATCAGATCAGATCAGATCTCAGATCTCACACACACACACACACACACACACACACACACACACACACACACACACACACACACACACACACACACACACACACACACACACACACACACACACACACACACACACACACACACACACACACACACACACACACACACACACACACACACACACACACACACACACACCAATTTGACCCATTTCCAGCTCTTATGTGCCCACGCCCTCATGTGAATCACACCTGGCACACGCAATACATGTTCAGTGTCTGTTCTTTGTATATTTAGTGCAGTTTTTCATGTATACCAGTCGTCTGATACAATATTTACAGTTTGAAAGGGTGTTAAATGAAATGTGGTGATGATTAATGGTTTTTGTCTTAATGTAATAGCAGTTAAAACGGGACCGGTCAAATTTGACCACGAACACCAAAGTAAGGGGGGGGGGAAACGAAGACAATAGAAGGGTTCATCCCACACTGTGATTCCCATAAAAATCCCAGCTGGAATAACAAAAGGCAGTTGGGGACGACCAAGGTAATGTTCATATTTATATATTTTTTTAACACATTAAGATTACCAGAATAAAGGTAATGAGCGTTAACATGTTAGGTTTATTCAAACTGATTTCTATTAGTGGCAGTCACATGTTGGTCTCCTCCAGAATAATTGTGTTTGCAGGTTCGGTCAGTTTTCACCGCAGAAGAGGTTCATCTGCTTATAGCTGCAGTGTTGCCAGAGAGGGGAGATGATGTACAAACTGGTAAATGGTCCCCTTCCTCCTCCTCCTCCTCCTCCTCATCGTCTTCCTCTTGCTGCAGCAGGAGGAGGTGAAGTCCACTCTAAAAAGTTAGTCCCTTATCTAAACTAAATGTTATGGTACTGTGTTTTCTACTACTGTGCAATTGTGATCACATATTAACAGCATGTAGGGTATTGCATAGAAAAACATTTTATTACTGATACATATTCAAATAAAACTCTGAACAATCCATTCACACACTGTCTAAAACACACACTCCGTTTTGATAAACATTGATCAGGCACAAAAATATAAAGACAGAACAAAGTAAGGCAAGTTCTTTACAAAAAAGTGTGATCCATAGATAAATATGACAAATAAAAAGGCACAAGGTATATATATATATATATAATATGTATATATATATAAAAAAGACCATGCAGGCACATTAGGATGGAATAGGTTGGTCTCTATATAATGGCTATAACAGACTTCCTGTTCTCCTGGACTGGCTTTGTCCGGTTTCATGCTGTAACTTAGATCATGAAGACCCTGTGTGGCCCTTGGGAAGCTGGGTCCCCAGTGTTACAGAAGACAAAACATTGGCTGAGGTAAACTGCATTTGTGTTTGAGTAGATTGAAAACAAAACTTTCTCCATGGCTTTTAAGCAGAACTCCCTTGTGATGATTATATCTTTTAAATAAAAATGAAAACGGTCAGTCAAGTTATTAAAACGATTGGCCCGCAGAGGGAAGAAACACAATCTGGAAAATGTCTCCTTTTTCCTGGATTAATTAGAAAAGATCAAGTGGAATTCAAACATCTGACCACCAGGGGGAAGCACAACGTCATGAAAGTGAAGTTAATCTCATAAAAGCAGAAACACCAGTGACTGAGGGGACCCACACAGTGCAAAGCAAGAGAGGAAGAAGCCTTGCAAATGTCCGTGCCACGCCAAAAAGGAGTGGTAGAAGAAGAAGATTGAAATGCATGTGTTGGAAGATAACGAGCTCATTCAGAGTCCGGTGACTTAATACATCAGAGAATCCGGTGTTTGGCACCTTTCATGAGGGTGATGTGTTTTCAAAGGAAGGCCAGCTTCTCAGAGCATGAAGGACTGGGTGTGTTTGAAGTCCTGGAGACACACAGAAAATCAAGTATTAGTATCGAACGGTTTTCTACGGCATGTTTGAGAATTATGGTTCCCGAGGTTGTGATTTCAACACAGCAACATTCATTAGAGAAGTCTCAACAGCTCCTGCTTCGGTCAGCACTATGCTGATGTCACTGCTCTGAATCTAACATGAGAGGAAGAGGAAGGGAGGAAACGAGTAAACACAAAATAAAAACCTCTTACCTCTTGGGGCGGAGGGATGTAGTTGACATTGGACCTGGAAGATAAAGACGTGGGTAAGCACATTGGACAGTTTGACACAGTCACACAGAAGAACAGACTCTCCAGGCAGACAGCTGTATCCTGACTCATATTTTGCTCTGCATAAATAATGCACATCATACATGGCAAACTTCCCAGTGGGTAAAAAGGAAAGTATGACTCTGAGCAGGAATATATTAGGCAGGGGAGAGGAATGTGTAAGGGGAGTTTAGCTCAGATTTAAAGTCAATATACACTCAGTTGCCAATGTATAAGGTTCACTTGCCTAACATAATATAATCAAATACAGTAAAACAGTCCTGTAACTAGAATGACTTTCACGAAGGTCATAGTGTTTCTCGTAAAACCCAAGCGATCTGTATGGTCATAATAAAGGTTAATCGCGATGTGGTGCATTATGCAGAAAACTGTCTCTGTTATTTCACCTACTGTACCTTTCAATTGAAAAGCAAAATAACACTTGATATCTGCCGTTGAAAAGCAAACGTGAAAACTGGCAATTTGTGGTTTCACACACGGTTATGTATCAAAATATTCATTGGCCAGGTGCGTTGACTTCATGGAGTCTATAGTGGTTGCAGGAGAGGACAAAAGCCCAAGCGTATTTACATTTGTGTTCATGGTTAAACATCATGATTGCTATCAGTTTTGTATCAAATTCGAATTATTATGGCTTTTAATTTCTTCCATATCTGCCGTTGGCCTTCAGGTCACACTCACGTGTCCTCAGTTCTGTGCAGGGTTTGGCTGCTGATGTGGGCTGCACCATGACACTGGGAGATCCAAAATGACCTGTAGGGATCATTGTGTCGGCTTTAACAAAAGGAGGGTATGACTTTGGAGTGACACTACACGCCATGCTTTAATGGAGTGGAGGGGGGGTTTATTAGTAAAGTCATTGATGTGTAAGGTGTGCCACCATAACTCTATTAGTGAGGAGTTGTGCATTTCATTTCTGTATATTCGGGGTCTATCGTAATGTCACGTGACAACCCCTAAATAACGGGTGACAGAAATGATACGCACATGTTCACAGAACTAGGGTTGTGGCAACAAACCTGTACTGACATGCAGCCAATCGGGATGCAGCAGAGCTGAGCAGGTCAAGTGGTGAGCCAATCACATGCAGCAATCCAACACCCTGATACACAACACTAAATGCTTTCTGACACTTTTCTACTTCCTCTATTTCAGGTTTGTATTACACCTGTGGAAGGGCCTTGATTGATAAAGCGTGGACGTTCACTCAGAGCCTGCACGTACAGACTCTGAGGATGAAATTGGACCCTAACAAATTGCAGATTGGGGCACTTTATTTTACAAAAGGATTGTTTTAGTTAACTGTATTGTATTCATACTAAAGTAGTGCAATGTTGTGTTGCAACAAATTCATTGTGAAATCTAAAATAACCAGGTCCGCTTTACGGTTTTTTCTTTCAAGGCAGGGCTCAATCCCAGATCTGCCTTCCTATTTTGTTCACTGGTACATCAGATATCATGTCACATTGTCTTTGAGTCTTTGTGAAGAAGCCCGGTCTATAAATAGGAAGTTGACACTGACAGCTCCAGTTAGCTCACTGGGATAAGCATCAGACTTTAACCTAGACAAAGAGCTTCCGCATCAGCTGCAAGACGAGCTCCACAGTGACTCTCCATCAAACGCTGCGCAGTAACAGGCCAGTAATCAAATAACATAAAGTCAAGCGAATTAGGCCAGTCACACGAAGACATGCATTTATGTCACCGCGGTCTCTGGCTTATAAACCAGTCAAGCATCACAACGGCCTTTCGCCCACTTGTGTGTGTGAATGCACTCACAGCCCTCTGCCACGCCACAGCATCATTTTTCTATCTCCTCGATATCTAAATAATCAATTTCAAATTACCCATCCAATCAGTTTAGTTGCTCGCTATTCTTTCTGCCAATATTTTCCTCCTTGCTGATTAACGGAGGGTAATTATTCCAGAAGTGTGTTACACTCATTATTCCCCACCCCCACCTTTTTAAATGTCTGCATGTTTAGATCATCAGTCTTGCTACATTTTGACATGAATTCAACAGATGCAGTTCTTCCAGGAAGAGGCAATCAATTTACAAAAGCAATCTTTTCCCCATGGTTTGTACATCTGCTGGCGCCAATCACATGAGGAGTAGGAACACAGGCACTGCTGTGGCTCAAACACACACACATGTAGACACACACAGCCACAGCTGTCACTGTATACAGTCCTGAGTCAGCACAGACACGCAGTCTCTAAGTGCAACAACAACCCCCCCCCCTCAGTCTTAAGTGTGTGGGTATTAGCCTGTGTTTGTTCACATCAATGTTAATGCAATCACAGAGCTCTTACCTTCCTCTGTGTCCTGCCCACGGATCAGAGATAAGCATGGGAGAGAAAACACAGTGAATGTCAGTTGTTTTGAAAATAAATACAAAAATAATTGGTTGTTAGATTTTTTTTAAAGCGCAGATAACATTTAAACTACACAAACTCACGGCTGAAGAAGCCATTGCGATGCAAGAAGAGTCCACCACAGCTGCAGGCCACCACCACCAGGAAGACCACCACCACCGCTGCCACCACCGCCAAGATATTGACATCCTCTGGAGGCGGGATGGAAATAAAGTGTGAGCTATGGTCTGTTTTACGTATGCAGCAGTAAATAAATGGAGAGAGAAACCTCGATTTCATGTCATGGAAGTCACAGCACATGGTGGTAAGCATTACATCCTCAAACAAACAGGAAGGATGTATGTTAATGTAACCCTGTCTAATGTACTCTAATAACATCTCCTATAATTTATTTAGTGCATAAACTAGTTTCTTGCATCGACCTAATGTACATTACAGGATGTATTAACAAGCTGAAGACCTTCCCTAAGGAAGGCTTCATCTTTAGATCACGTTGGCCCTTGGAATCTGAAGTCCCTTCGTAAAGGTTTTTATTAGTTTAGTAGGCCTTTCCTCTCCACTGCTTCCCTGAGCTTCTCCAGTGCTGAAGGGTGTGGGGAAGAGGCATACACACACACAGGAAGAACACACACACCTATCTTCATGTGCTTGGCCTCGCACATCTTGGGTGGCCCCACTCCGTTGGAAGCCAGGCAGCTGTATCGACCGGTGTCCTCTTTGGCCACCGCTTTAAACTCCTGCATAGAGACAGAGAGGGAAGAAGAAACGTATTTATGATGAGCGTTTTAGATTTAGATCGGCTGACATGTCCATGAGCAAAAAGAACTAGCATCAAACCAAAGAGCACCTTCAACAAAACCTGACAGCAGAACTTCCTTGATTCTTTCAATAATGCACACAATATCTGGTTTGCTTACTGCACATCTTTTTTTATTGCATTCTATTTCAATGTAAAATACTGCTTTATTTTTGTAATGTTATTATAGTGTTCTCTAAATAGTTCGCTATCTGTGTTTTTGTTTGTTTTTTGTTTTACTTTTATGTATGCACCGCGACACCAAGTCAAATTCCTCGTACGTGTCAACCTGGTAATAAACCTGTCTCTGATTCTGAACCCGTTTCTGATGAGACATGATCTTGCAAGGAGACAGTGTAAACCACGTCCAAATACACACTCCTCATCCTTCCCTCATCAGACACACACTCACCAGCACTCCTGTGCGTGAGTTGATCACAAAGGTGGCGTTGGCCCGCAATGGCTGGCTCAACGGCATGCTGTTCTTGAACCAGGAGTACGTGGCAGGCGGGATGCTCTGCTGGTCCCTACAGGTCAGCTGCACCACAGAGCCAGTCACTGCCCCACTGGGAATTTCACAGGACGGGGTGTGGGGGGGAACTGGAGGGCAGGACAAGGAAGGAAATAAAAGAAACATAAGAAAAACCTGGAGAAAAAAAACAAGCCGATCTCATAAATATTTGAGCTGTTTTTTCTGTCATTGATTTTGTTTACCCAGGACTTTGAGCGTGACGTTGGTCTCGCCCAGTTGGACGGAGTCGTTAGGAGCGCTGATCTCGCAGCGGTACTCCCCAGCGTCCTCCTGGGTCACCCTCTGCAGCGTCACCGTGGCCCCTTCAATAGACGCCCGGCCCTCAAAGGGAGCTGGAGGAAAGGACAGAAGGTCAGGGAGCACCAAGAGGAAATGTCTAAAGTCGATATGCACATTTCTTTATCCATAAATAAACTAAAAAGGGACATTACATTCATCCTAAACCATGGTCTTAGTTTTGTCTGAGAAAAGATAGTATATATTTTTCTTTGTGTGATGTGCAGATTTAGATGAAAGAAGTCACACAGAGCTTGTTTTGAACATTTCACAAGTCAACGCTCTTCTAAGTGGACTTTGATGCATTTCAACAACAAAAGGCTCAGGCCGGACTACCTTTAAACCTACTCCGGCTGTAATAGGGAAGAGAATACTTGATCAATCTGACGACACGACAGCTAGTGTTTCATTTATTTCAACCATTAAATCCATACCCTTAACCCCGAAAGAAAGGGTCAAGGACGTTATACCACACCTTTGAATTGTCCATCATAGTACACGAGGGAAACACCTCTGCCCTTCTTCTTCCACTCGATGCGCGGGTTCTGGTCTTTCTCGGTGCGGAACGTGCATGACAGCACGGCATCTGAAAAAGGGACACCAATGAGATATTTATGGCAGAATAGCGAAGCCTTCAATCAGGGACATTTTTAACTGCTCGGTCTATTTATAGCCTTGTGGTTTATTCTGTCAGAGTGAATCTAACAAAGCAGTACAAGGGGGGGATGTTTTTTCTTTGCCTCACCGGAAAACTCTTGCACCTCCACCTTGTGGCTGTCTGTGGACACAGAGACAGGAACGGAGGGGGAACCTGGTGGTGGAGAAGAAAGGGGAGGGGGAGATACAACAAGAGGGGTGAGAGCATTTCAAAAATGCTTTTCATCCATTAGAGGGCAAGGTGAATTGGGTAAAGTGCTCCACATTGCCCGCCAACTGCGAGAGGAGAATGCTTAATGGCTGTCTTTGGGTTACTGTCTGAGGCAGCCAGAGATCTCCAGGAAATCCGAAGTGAGAGCAGGATTACTACCTGCTCCGCTCTAATCCGGAGGGGTTAAAGACCCGTGTTGCCGTGGGTTTATTTAAACGCAGGTTAGGTGAAGGTCCTCAAGCATATCAACAGAGGCTTGTCCAGATTACCCTGTATGAGAGGCATTAGTTAAGAGGCCGACGGCACGCTGTCCAGGTTTGCTTCTCCAGACGTCTGCGTGTCACTGATACCACCAACCAGGAAAAGGAAGCAGGGGCAACTCTTTCCTGTGTCCTGATTGGTTTACGGAGCGGATTATTGCCTGGCCGTCAGGCCGTTAAATACAGGTTCATTGCAGTTGAAGGTTGCCTGAGGGAAAGAGGGTTAAAAACATGCACACTGTAAGAACAGCAAACACTCTCAGCTGCTGCACCAACACTGTAACGTCTCCCAGAAGTCTGCAACTTTAAGTAAAGAGAGTTTTTCTTAAGGCTGTGCATTTTTGAAATTACATTATAAATGTTGAATGGACCTCTGCGGTACTTACTCAGAACATTAAAGCCTGTTAAAAAAAACGTTGGTGTATTGAAAATATACACATATTCTGTAAAGTCTAAAATACATTCTCTGACACATGCCTTTACTTCCTGCCATTGTTTCTGCTGATGCCATAATGCGTACAGATTAGAATCTCACAATCTCGTCAATTTAAAAACAAGAGAACAGTTTCCTGTTTGTCAGTCACTTCCTGTGTGGGCCCATTGTTACTGGAGTTAGATGTGGGAGCGGTGACATGGAAAAATGGAGGGCAAACTGAGACAAGGGGCAGGAAGTGAGGACAGAAAACAGGCCATGTTGGGCGTCTCCACAAACTGAAGCTGGTTAGAAAAACCGAAAGGTCTCTCTCGCTTTTTTTCCACGACAACAGCTATTTTAAAATAAACCTTTAAATAAACTACAGCCTTTACAATAATAATGTCTGCCAAATGTCGCATTCTTTTTAAAAGCTTTTCCTGAAGTTGGCTCAATTTATAGCAGCTTCGCTTACTTTGCGCTAAGTGAATTAAAAGTGCACACTCCCTGCAGACGCTCCCTTTTCCCGGCTCTGCCATGTGTTGACTTGTGGCGGTGTAACAGGATTATCCTCGTGGCCTTGGCTCCGTACTTCGACACCCTCTGAGGAGCATTGTCTCACGAAAGGATGAGCATGACGAGGGAGGGAGATACAATGAGATTAAAAAAGGCACGACAAAGGAGAGATGAGCGGCCCTAAGAATAGAATACAAATGAAGTGGAGTGGAGGAGAGTGAGGCGGGTGGAGGTTAGCGGAGGGAGACTTGCAGGAGCATGAATAAAAAAGAGAGTGGGATTGAAGGCGAGGGAGATCCTGTCAGACAGTGGGACTGTGAATGGGAGACGCTCTTGTCACATAATGTGAGACCAGGCCTGCCGCCACCTTCGACTGTGTCTCTTTGAGAAGAAGAAACCAAGCGGGGCTGACAACATGCCCGCACTTTACCGCTTTTGACTGACACACACACACACACAAAAAAAATTAGGCTGTGCATGTGAGGCCTGTGTCGTGCTCTTCTACTACGAACACTGTCAGCTTCCATGGCCTCAATTAAGTGAAGAAGTGTCGAGGCAGACAATGAACACATGGCGAGATTGGATCCTTTCACAACTGCATGGTGGGAAACGTTAACATGGTGTAACTTTTTAGATGAAAAGACGTTCTGTCTAAGAAGCCGACAAGTAACATTACTCAGGTTAGAGACAAATGCATGATCCGTGGCATGAAGGGGAGCACTGAGCACTGGGTGGCTTTTCAGTGGCTTCTGTTGCACACATGAGGTTTTGTCTGTATTGCAAGGTAACTAACTGTTGTTGGGAAGCAGGATTATAACATAACATTTGGAGAAATTGTCAAAACATATATATAGGGACAGCAAAAAACATGCACCATAAAGAAGTATATATTATATTTTCTTTGCATTAAAGATATTTATAGAACAGGACAGTCAGTCAGACCCAGACCCATTAAATGCTTCAAGGGCATTTACACAGGCCTCAGCAGGATCATTGTTGTCTTGTAATAAAGTGCAAATACTTTTACAGTATGTCTCATTTTCAAATAAACGTAATTGCATATATTCAGCACTCAAAACATAAGGGTACTAAAAACAGCAAATGGCATATTTACAGTTTCGGCAACCAAGAGCTGTCTGTTGCCAGATTTCAAAGTTAGTATTAGGCCCAAATTGAAGAAAATAATATAAAAAATCTCTAGTCAATAGGATACTTTGAGTTCTAAACGTGATTTGATCATAAATGGTTGTCAGACTTTATACTGGTACATTAGACTGAGAATTGGCTCCGGGTATGTATGACTCACAAACTGAAATGGAAGTTAGAAAAAGGCTTATATTGATTTTTAAATCAAGTTTTTCCAGCAGGTTTCTGAAGATCCTCCAATATGGCCTCAGATACAAGGGTAATTAAAATGCTTCTGGGATGGACCGAGCAGACAAAGCGTCCACACACACACACACACACACACACACACACACACACACACACACACACACACACACACACACACACACACACACACACACACACACACACACACACACACACACACACACACACACACACACACACACACACACACACACACACACACCTCGTATCAACATCAAGCCTCGACAGCTTAAACTCACAGAGGCACAGCCTGAGCAAAAATAGAAAGATGGCACGCTCGCTCCTTGGCACGAAGCTTTCCTCTCATTACGTGGTCCGTACAGAGTGTTACAGACACTGGGGTTGGTGTTGCCAGGACTGTGGCGAGGTCAAAAGCATGGCGCAGTAATAATTAAGGCACTTATTAAAATTAACAGGACAAATGGAAGAGGAAGGGAGGTATAGGCCCATAGGGCGTATCCTGCCCGGCTTTGTGATATAGATAACGTGGAAGTGCACACGTTTCAAGGGGGGGGAGAAAAACAGGGAGGACTGACCGTGTGTGTGTGTGTGTGTGTGTGTGTGTGTGTGTGTGTGTGTGTGTGTGTGTGTGTGTGTGTGTGTGTGTGTGTGTGTGTGTGTGTGTGTGTGTGTGTGTGTGTGTGTGTGTGTGTGTGTGTGCGGTGTGTGTGTGTGTTCCATTTGAACAAAGCCTCCCTGTGTGACTATAACTCTGTGAGCAACAGCTGTCTGTGAGTGTGTGAGGTTGAGATGGGGGGTGTCTTTCTCAACTCACAGACAAATCAAAAACATTCCCTCTTTTCTTTTTTTTCTTTTAGGAAATACACTCGACAGGCGTTCATCAGGCAGATTTGAAGCTGCTCTGTTGACATCTCTGTGTGTGTGTCTGTGTGTGTGTGTGTGTGTGTGTGTGTGTGTGTGTGTGTGTGTGTGTGTGTGTGTGTGTGTATGTGTGTGTGTGTGTGTGTGTGTGTGTGTGTGTGTGTGTGTGTGTGTGTGTGTGTGTGTGTGTGTGTGTGTGTGTGTGTGTGTGTGTGTGTGTGTGTGTGTGTGTGTGTGTGTGTGTGTGTGTGTGTGTGTGTGTGTGTGTGTGCAAGATGAGTGATTTCTGACGGGTTGTCCACAGCGGGAGTGGACACACACACCTCTGTGAACTTGTGACCTGGTAGTCTGGCAGGTGGCAAACACAGAGTAAAATCTGCGTCACTCACTCTCACTGTCTCATAGCATCCATCCCACACTGCTCCTGCTCTCCTGGAGGCACTATCTCCTTTTTTCCATCATGGAAAGGTTGCCTTTTTGCTTTTTGAATAAATGAGTTTTATCCTGTTCATCTCCACTTGTCAGCATCAAAACACCTCAGCGTGAGGATAAACAGTTTGACATTTCTGGTTGAAATCCAAACCACTGAGTTCGCGCAGTGATCCCACACCTCTCCTGCCAGAAACAGGTGCCTGCTACCACCATGCTGCCCACACCCTTGGGTGGCACCCCGCCAAATACACCTTTAGGGCTGTTTTCTGGATCTAAGGGCTTCAACTAAACTGGGAAACTGCGTATTAACACTGCAAAAAATGTATGTTCTGAATAAAATAATAAAACCTGAAATAAACTGTAATTAAATAAAACCACTATCTCAAAATAGTTAAATTCACTAGTTGAAAAAAAATAAAGGTCTACAGCACACACTATAATGACTTTTTCGGGAAAGTATAGATTATAAATAAAAGATTGGTTAAGGCGAGCACTTTTATAATCAATTTCATAAGTGTTATCTTGTGGAGGGTTCAAACGTCAATTCACGATTTCAAATGTATTTTTTTGCTTTAGAAATAAAACCTTAAGAAAATGAGAGTACTATTTGAGTAAGAAAACATGTTAATCAAATTAAGTCGAAGAGCACAAATTGAACTGCATTTTTTTCTAGGTATAGATCCTCGACATCCATGGACAGTTAGAATAAAACAGAAATCCTTATAATTAGATCAATTAAAGTGCATTAAGCTATCAGGCACTTAACTCTATTTTCTAAGCATTATCTCTGAGAGAGATAGTAAGGAAGGAAGCAAACAGCCAGCGAAGCAGTGAGTAATTCTGAACACTTTCCGTTACTTACATTGCATCAGTAAAATAACAATAGGAAGATACAGGGACGTCCCCTCCATTCTCGTCCACAACTCTGGCAGAGTGTTGTCTTCCCTGGACGGAGCGAGGATCCCGAGCCTCAGCTTTCTTCTTGCACTTGTTCACAACTCTCCAATAATTCATCCAGTTTCCAGGGAATGAACTGATCTCCGGGGGGAAGCGAGCGGACCGATCCGGCGCCGAGCGGAACCGGAGCGAAGAGAAGCAGAGCTGAGAAAGCGGATTATCTGGATGCCCTCCGGGACAGATCGGTCAGAAACACCGGGGTCCTGGCTGAGAAGTGAGCCTCGGTTACTATGAAAGATGCGGTTGGACGTCCTCTCTCCCACTGGGGTGTGTTGCTCCTGCGCTGGGTGAGGGTGGAGAGGAGAGAGGGAGGGAGGGAGGGAGGGGGGGGGGGAGCGTTCAGACGAGCAGCGCGGCGGAGCGGCAAGAGCGCAGCGCGGTGTCCAAGAGGCGCACTGCACTGACAAATGGCCAAATAACGGGAGGCAACTGCGTGGGCATGGCAACAAGGTGTGGCACGGATCTTACCGCACCTTGAGAGGGACCCGAGGTGACCCTAAAGTTGGTTTGAAATATCTTCATTTATCTTCAGAAGACTAAATATTGTCTTTTTATGACTGTCTTATTCTATTTAAACGAGTTTTATTTGTAAGGCAAGGCAAGTTTATTTATATAGCACATTTCAACACAAGGAAATTCAAAGTGCTTTACAAAAATGAAAGACATTTAAGAAACATATTATAAAAGGGCATTTAAAAACAGGCATTTAAAAACAAAGATAATAAATCATGAATAACAAAGGTACATGAATTCAAGTTACAGTGCAGTGTGAGATACACACATCTGAAAAGTTTAGGTCTGACTCAATCATTGCTAACCTTTTAGCAGAAATAGTTGTATTATATTGGTTGTTTTTGTAAAGCACTAAATAATTGCCTTCTGTTTAAATGTACTAACAAACAGGATGTGGCCCATGTATCCAAATAATTATAAAGGAGTGCCCCATGGAAATATTTGTTTACATAAATTGCATTTATCTCTCTCGCTCGATCCCACGCCCACTTTAGCAGTGAGCTGTTGACGCCTGATAAGCCAACACCCCTGCACTTTCATCACGTACAGCGCCCATCGTACAGGGCAAATGAAAAGTGTAACCGGGGTGAACTTAATTATGAATGTTGTTACATCAAGGCTGAAAATTAGGATGAGCGCAAACACTCAAAAATGTTTTTTGCCCTCCCAGCACACCTTTTTTTGTGTATATATATTAATAATTTAAGATGTAAATGAATTCCAGTTTATTTGTAGTACTTTCTATTTTTATTGTGACATTTGGTGGCATCAAAGTGTGCATTTGATACAGATAATGGAGCAGTTGCTTTAGGTCCACAGTGTATATCCCTTGAGGTCAAATAATGAGATTGCCTTACCACAGCATCTGGCTCTATATCAGACAGGGCTATATGCTAAATTGCTTTAGTGAGCATTTTGTGTCCTGCGGTTCTCCGTTTGATTCTGTGACTAACTCTGCTTCTGTGAACACCCCAATCCGTGACTCTGAGCAATGTGGTCTGGAAAACCCCTTCAGTTTTACTCCTTTTACTGTTAATGTTGCTCATGAAGCATTAACCAAGTTAGATCCTAAGAAACCGGCTGGCCCGGACAACGTAGAACCTTTCTTTTTAAAGATAGCTGCAGATTTTATTGCTCCATCTCTTACTTCTCTTTTTAACCTCTCCCTCAGCACAAACACAATCCCAAAAGTATGGAAGTCAGCTTATGTCTTGCCTTTGCTAAAAGGAGGGGAGGCCACCTTATTAAATAACTATAGGCCAATCTCTAAATTGTCAGTTCTGGCGAAGGTGCTCGAACGCCTCGTGAGTGAACAAGTAAAGGAGTTTTTATGTATAAATGATATCCTGTCTAAACATCAGTCAGGCTTCAGAAAGAAACATAGCACCATCACTGCGACAATGAAAGTGTTGAATGACGTTACGAGTATCTTAGACAAAAAGCAGAGTTGTGCAGCTCTGTTTATTGACCTTTCCAAAGCGTTTGACACCGTCGATCATCACATCTTGAAGAAGAGGCTACTCAGTATTGGTATATCCAGCCATGCAGTGGGGTGGTTTGTGAACTACTCTCTGAAAGGTCCCAATGTGTTCACTTTGATGGGCTTTCTTCTGAGTGGTTAAACATTACTAATGGTGTTCCTCAAGGTTCTGTTTTAGGTCCACTTTTATTCTCCATCTACATCAACAGCTTAGGTGAAAATCTCGATGAAGCTACTTTACATTTTTATGCGGATGATACCGTGATGTATTGTGCAGGTCCCTCCAATAAGGAGGCTGGTGTTAAATTGCAGACTGTTTTTAACATTATTCAGATGCAGCTCTCTGAACTAAAGCTGCTTTTAAATGTTGAAAAACTAAGGTAAAGCTCTTTTAAAAAGCTAAAAAGACACCTGTTTTGGATATTGTAACTGCGCAATGAAAAATACTTGAAGTTGTTGCCTGTTACAAATACCTTGGTATCTGGCTTGATGATTGTCTCACTTTGAAACTTCATGTCAATAATCTGCTTAAAAAGCTGAGGGTTAGACTAGGTTTCTTTTTCAGAAACAAGTCCTGTTTCTCTTTTGAGGCCAGGAAAAGGCTCTGTGACCTTTTGACCTGTGCTGGACTACGGTGATGTGATCTATATGAATGCACCTGCCTATTGCCTGAACAAGTTAGATGCCGCCTATCACAGTGCACTGAGATTTGTCACAAATTGTAAAGCACTTACTCATCACTGTACCCTGTATGCCAAGGCAGGTTTGCCATTACTTACTGTACGGAGGCTCAGTCACTGGTACACGTTTATTTATAAAGCCATGTTATTCTTCAAATTCACTTTGAAGCATTTACATTTTGTATTCAGCTCTGTTGCCTCCAAACATTTCAAACCACTGCATTGTTGATAAATCTCCAGTTACACAGGTCTAACCTCCCTACACTGTCCAGGTTTCAGAAAGATATTTGCCTCTGTACTGTTTTTCAAGCTTCTGCATTTTATAATGGCTGTACAGCTGACCTCCTACTGGAATATTCCTACTTGATTGATCAGCAATATTTTATACATAAATTGCTTGTATCAACCATGTCCATGATTAAACTCCCGTATTATATCTGCTCTCTGATAACACAGAGAGTTGCAAGCAGCTATTGTCTGAGATCTCATGATGTAGTATTGCTAGATTTGCCAAGAGCAAGGACTGTCTTAGGTAAGACAGCTTTTATGTGCGCAGCGCCACTTGCTTGGAACAGTCTACAGCTAAAATTGAAAATGAGCAATTTTATTCCTCTGAATGTTTTTTAAAGCAAGTCTACGTGAAATGCTCTTTGAACCTATGGGTATTTGTAAATGTTGATAAGTATGTAAATGTAGCTTGTAAATAAGTTCTATGATATCCTCTATTGTTTTATGTTGTTTTATGTTTCATGTGGAACCTCATTGCTGCAGGTCTCCCTTGAAAAAGAGATCGATGATCTTGATGGGACCAATCTGGATAAATAAAGGTTTGAAATGAAATGAAAAGATCCTCGACCTCCGCCCCCCTCTCGCACCTCCACACAGAGCCCCCCCACATACAACTATAATATTGATTGAAATGGGGCTGCATGAGTATGTTTTGCATTGAAGTGCATGAAAGCTTTAACTTGTAAAGACCCCTCTAAATGTTAAGTTGATGTTGATTATCAAATTCCGATATTATTAAATGTGAGATGTTTCCGGAAGAAACATATGACAAAGATCATTCCAGCCTTGGATCAAGGTGCAGTGCTCAAAGCAAATTCCTGGTGCAGTCCCAAAACAATGAAAGGCTTATAGGATAAAGGACAAGCACTCCCAAGGCTGGAAAACAGGAAATGAATCAGTGCTGTTTCTCCAGGAAACTGAAAATGTACACTATGATTCCTCACTTTGCAGAGACAGAAGGTACATTTACTGTTTGGCTTCACTTGATAGATTCTCATAATTGTACTATTGAAGACATTAACTTTGGAGAAGCACTGCAGTTACTACATTTTTAAAGATATTAGACCCCTTTCCTTTCTCTGGATGTTTGTGGCATAGTTTCTTACAAAATATTTTAGTAAGGAGCCGGTTTAGCTTCTAACTCTTTCAATGCTTCAAATGATTCCTTAGACTATATGAAACCTCTTGGGTGACTACGCATTATGAGTTGATTTATAGGAATGTTTTAGTAGCTATTCAATTTTAATAATGTTTGAGCAGCGGGCGCAGCAGTCATCTCTAGAGGCGAGGAATTCAGGGCACAGATTCAAACATCTCAACTGGTGTGACTGTGCTCTCAGGGTCCGAGGCATATGTCCTTGGGTGTGTCTTGCACTCTGTCAGTGTGTGTTGGGGTGGGGGTCGTAGCCCAGACAGCTGCAGCCAGTTTAGTGGCTTTGCTCGACCCTCAGAAGTCTCCTGATGGGGATTGATGCCGCTGGGCTGTGATTAAATGCAAGAAAAAGGCCTGTTACAAAACCCTCGCTGGTTAATCTGAGGTTAGAGGGGGAGAGGTACCTGTCTTTACTTATCTTACTTGTCAAACACACACAGTGGCGGGGGCTCAAATGTCCGACAGAGATCTGTAATGTATGACCGGGGGAGGGGCAGCTCAATGTTTCTTCGTGTCATTGGTGGTCATTGGCAGCTGTCTGTAACCACCTGTACTGTAACACGAGAGGAGAACTAACCCACTAAAGTAAGCTAGCAGCATAATAAAAACTATGGGTACCTCTTACAAACGCTCGGTTAAACGGGTTCAAATGATAGTAAATGTTTTTCCCAAAATATCATTTCTATAATTAATCATTTGAGAGGCCTTTAATATGAATATGGATCGTCTGAAGGCACCAGGACAGTCTGTAAATTATTCGTACCATAAATCATCAATGATGATCCCAACTAGGGATGTCCCGATCACCTTTTTTTGCTCCAGATCCGATTCCGATCATTTGATTTTGACAATTTGCCGATACCGATTTTTCCCGATCCGATCTTTATGCAATGCATTAAGAGAAAAAAAAGCATTCAAGTTGTCCCTTAAGGTTATTTTTTTATTTAAATGTGATATTCTATCCAACATGGATATAGCTTCTTTCTTTCACAGCAGCATTGGATCAGTTCAGTTGTGCAACATTGGATCAAAACAAAAATAAAGCTTTCAGTACTCGTTAGCTTACTGCTACAATTAGAAACTGCGCCCTGCCCACTCTGTTGCCAGATTTGAGAGAAATAAGCAACCAGGTCTCTGAAAACAAGCCCCAAAGAAGCAACACATACATGATGTTGTGTCATTTGAAACCAAAACTAAGGCCTCAGGATGACTTTAAGACTTGAACATGGTCATTTTTGTTTTGTAACATTGAATAAAACATTTAAAAAAAAAGTATTTATAAAAAATAAATTTAAAAAAAGAATCCCGATCCCCGATTTTTTTCCTCCCGATTCCGATCTTTTGAAAATCACGTGATCGGCTCCGATCCCCGATCACGTGATCAATTTATATTCTTTGATGCTACTGATTAGTTTTTATCTTTCAAAAAGACTGCAAGTATTGTCATGCTCTTTTAAAAAGGTGTCTCATTGGAAAGTGGTAAATCATTGTAGATTGTGAAACAGAGCTTAGAGCGTCTATATACACACACACAGATTGTTGTGTTGGCTGAGAGAAAGGCTAGCCGTGGCAAACATCTCCAGGAGTGTTGTGTTTAATGTGACAAAATGCCTGGAATCCTGGGAAAAAAAACAAAGCGCCTCAAGACTCCGATCCTCAGGCTCGCTCACACTTTCTCACACTTGACTCAAACACACTCTGAGGATCGAGAGCCACCTGCTTGATAAGTGATAGACGCAACAGCTGCCTTCGGCTAACACACACACACTCCGCTGTTGTTGTTGAGCAAACAGGCATACAGTAACCGACATCCACACGTTTCAATTTTCACTCTTACTCCTCATCAGCTGAACAACTGAAGCACCTCCCCCCCCCCCCCCCCAGTGTTACAGTCTTTGTCAACAAACACACAACGCTTTGTTTTGTACCAGAAACTGCACTTTGAACCTTTTAAATATATTATTAACATTTTAAATTGTATACCCCGTATATCTAGGCCCTTTTTGTTTTGTTTTATGTATACATGTCACACTGTGGGACTGCGGGAAACGGTATCTCGAGATTTCTGGATGAATAACACATGTAGTAATTTTGACAATAAAGCTGACTTTGACTTTGAAAGGGGTCATGGGAAATTATTTAAATTACATTTTGAGCAATTTAAGTAAGAATGAGAAAAGCGGGAGTGATTTGTTATATTATTTTAAACATTTATTCAACAAATAATACAATGGGATACATGTGAAAGTGTGTATGTCTGTGTGTGTGTGTGTGTGTGTGTGTGTGTGTGTGTGTGTGTGTGTGTGTGTGTGTGTGTGTGTGTGTGTGTGTGTGTGTGTGTGGTTATGCAGAGGTTGTTGCTGGCTGCTCGGAGGCGGGTGGAGTCACTTCTTCAGGTTTCGGCATCTCAACCTGCGCACATAAATCCACATATTTATGATTATTATATATTCTTACGTGTCCTCTCTAACCTATTGGGTAACTAAAACTAGAAATGGCCTTAAATATAATGTCTAAATGATCCTTCTACAGATTTGTTATGGGGTTGTTGTTATGCTGGAGGCGGGGTTTGGAGCGTGGGCGTCCTTGTTTCGAGCGCCAGCTGGAGGCAGACGGGGGACATGCTTCCCCACCGCCTGCAGCCGGCTCAGAAAACACGACACCCACACATCTCTGCTTTTATAACCCTGTTTCTGTATGGCAGCACACACAGAAGGTGGACAAAATAACAGCAACACTTTACAACATTACAACACTGCAGTAGACTATTTAGATATTGAGCGATATCTCTTTAAAAAAAGTTCTGATCTTTTACACTTTTTTTGACTACATTTGTCTCAACCCATGTTAACCTTTGACCTTCTATGCTTGCCATACTTCAGTCTGTGAGGCAGCATTTGGAAAGGACTTGAAAGGAGTTGTTGTGTGAAGTGTAAATATGCTGTACATATTGTACTTTCACTGCAGTCTGCTACATTAAAGAACACACTTGAATGTGGTGTTTAAATACCTGATAAGACAGTTTGTCAAAGTTTATCTTACAAATTACTCCAAGAAGTGTGCACGGGGCAAACATGCACTTTGTCCAAGCTGAAATTATTCTTCTTTCTAACAAACTCAGGGGCTGCTGGTTTTAAAAATGAAGAAGTACACGTGAGTTAGGGCTGCTCAATTAATCGTATTTTAATCGCAATTACGATTTTGGCTTGCAACGATTATGAAAAGAACATAATCGAAATAAAACGATTATTTATTTGATTATTGGTTTTTCAGTTGAATTATACTTAAAGTTCAGGGTAATCAACTGTTAAAAACATACTGTTCACATTTCTCTTTTCAATAAATGTATGTTTTCAAAGTAAATGGATAATTGTTTTTAATAAATGTATGTTTTCAAAGTAAATGGATAATTGTTTTTAATAAATGTATGTTTTCAAAGTAAATGGATAATTGTTTTTAATAAATGTATGTTTTCAAAGTAAATGGATAATTGTTTTTAATAAATGTATGTTTTCAAAGTAAATGGATAATCGTTTTTAATAATCGTGATATCAATTATTGACCCAAATAATCGAGATTATGATTTTTGCCATAATCGAGCAGCCCTAACGTGAGTCTTTCTCAAGCGACCAGAGTAGTACCCAAGTTCTACTGAATTACACTCAGATGTCTACAAATCTTTTTTCAGATTGTGTTTTGAGCGCAATCCTTGTAGCTGCTTGTTAGTGTAGCTCCACATCTCCCGCACAGTTTGTCCACATGAATAAAATATATGTCATCTGCATGACAACACCAACTAGCCTCTTGTTGTTCATGGGAGGAACGGAAACATCCACCGAATGATCTCCGAGTTGATGAAGAGAAGGATATCATGTGCATTAGCTGTGGTTCGCATACAAATATGGAACTAACTGCAGGATGAATGTGCTTCAGGGGGTTATAGGCAGCTCCTTCACTGATTGGTGATTAACACATGGGACATAGAGGACAGGACAACACGCTGCCTTTGCTCAGACACAGTTAACATTAATGTGTCAGGAGATGCTATGGACCAGTGTCCTCTAAGAGCATGAAGTGCTGTCCTGCAGCAGGTCTGCATGCTAATCCTTTGCTTGTAAAAACTCCAGAAAGACCTTGATCCAAATATCCTTCGTCCACACTTTTGTCTCATAAAGTGCTATTTTTATCCGCCAGCGAACGAATCTCAGTGAAAATAAAATGTAGGCCACAGAGCGCAGTAAGTCATCTCTCGCCAGATCTAGTGTGTCTATTAATGAGTACATCTTTTTTAGCATTACGCTGATGCACAGAGAATGCCAGAGCAAAATATATTTCGCCTAGATGGCTCCATCCAAAATGAACTCGCAGCCTAGTTTGAATTTGAAGAATTTAAGCTTTCTCTTTAAGAGCCGCTTGCTCTCAGACATCAATCTGAGCGTCACGATGTCTAGAATAAGAGCCTTGAACCTGGAGAGATTTAAAAATACTTCTTCCTTGGATCTTGTGTTATCTTCTGTGTCTTTGATGTCTCCTTCATGAGGAGGATGGGACCTGGAGCACACACTCATCTATTTCCTCTGTTTTTGCCAAAAATATAAAATGCTACGTAATAAAATATATTCGTGTTATATCCCAACCTCTAATCACTCTGCTGTTGGACGCCTGCCTGAGGTATTAGAATAAATAAATAAAAGAGGTGTTTGTTGTTCCTACCAGTCTCCCTGCCCGCTGCTTCAGTTTCCTCCACACCGTGTGATGAGCCTGCAGAGAGGAAGACAACGTGACTGACAGGCACATGTACAGGGCTTTTAATGCACCGTACAAAAGGACACGCTTTAATATTGGAATAACAATCAAATGTCATGAATATTCTGCTGCATGGCAACAGCATTTGCATTTATAATCTTGAGGGAAACCACTGCAGACTGAGAAGGAATCACTGCTTGATACATCTGTGATTAAAACCTGGATGGCCTCGAGCGAAGGTGCCAATAGATGACCATTTCAACTGATTTACACCTTTTAAAAAGGGCTGTACCGAATACTTTGAAGCTTTCATTGGCATTCAGACTCTAAATCAACATCTTAATGCTGTGCAGCTTTTCTGTCTGCATGTATCCTTCCTGTTTACGCCTGCTGTTTCTGCACAGTTGCAGATACTCATATTATTAGTATTGAACTATTTTTAACTTGGAAAAAAACTGTTTTCTTTCCCACTTACCCGGCTTTGCTTACACTGCAATCTAGCGGGAATAAGAACCATCTATTATAACAAAATGTTCCCACTCCATTTATTTAGGATAAAATGGTGGTCAACACTTCTGGTCTACTGGGAAGGTCAATCTTTTTTAAATGCAACAAAATGTCAAACGTTAAGGTTTTCACACAGGAACTTAAAGCCTGACACAGTGTCTCCTTTTAGTGTGCTTTCCATCACCATATCAGAAACACATCCTACCTCCATCTGCAGAGGCAGGGAGAGGCCCTGTGCTCGGCGCTGGAGGCCCCAGGGACCCTCCCCCAGGCTGTGGAGGGCCGTCACATCGTACTGGGAGCAGAGGCCCGTCCTGCCCACCAGGGGGCCCGCACTCAGCAGCACATGGTCACCACATCTGCGCACAGAGAGGAAGGTGCATGATTCATCAGCTCTCCGTCACACAAAGAAGTTACGAAGTAAAAAAGGAAACTAAGAAAAATCGTGGGAATGAAAAAAAAGTGCAAGTCACCTGTGGAGCATCACGGTGCCAGTGGGACTTTGTGATGCCTTCTGCTTCACCTCTTCTTGTTTACACCTGGATGACAAAAAGAAAACATGATCAGCTTGTGTCCCGGATTATTATGTGGGGGGGGGGGCGATGCAGAGAGGGAAACAAGGACAGCAAAAGAAGGACACAGAGGTGTATACAGCTAGGAAAGGTACCGAGACAGCTGTAAACCGTATCAGCGTTAGACAGTTCTGTTGCTTATGAAGCGCACCTGCTGTGTGAGAAGACCTCCAGAGCCACAGAGGGCACCACGACCAGAGGCTCCCAGGCCAGGTCCTGGTGGATCAGCTGCTGGGCCCCTCGGGTGAGAGACCGCAGCGACTCCTGGAGAGATAAGATACCGCCATGTTGGTTTATAACACTCTAAGGATCTGTTAGTCCAAGGTACAAAACAACGACAACAAAATCTGAACTATTCCATCTCTACAACTGCTGGTGACCAGTTAAGTCTTCACTTCAAAGATTATATAAAAATTCACACTCTGGACTCTCTTCCTCGCACCAAACAGACATTTAAATAAATATGAATATGCATGTGTGGTAGCGTAAACACCCGAGTATAGAGACTCATTTTGCGAAATATGGCTAACGACAGCATTCGTTTACAGGAGGGTGTCAGCGCAACATAAGAGCAACGTCTCATTGATATTGTTTCAATAGACGAGTATTTGATATTCAAAAGATGGAAGATCTTAAAGGAACTGAACATGAGCTGAAGACCTGATGTCAATGGTTACTGGTAAACAGAAACGATGGCTTTCAGCTCAGAATCAAGCTTTTCTATCAGACATGACTGTTTTATTTTATTTTACAGATATCCTGCTAGGAAAAGTAATGGTTGTCAACTAAAGGAAAACATTAGCTTAGAAAGAAGACACAGACGGGAAATGACTGCAAAGGCTTATTTGTACTTTAGACCACACACGCACCTCAGAGGGAGTCCACGAGTCGAGCTGAGGGTCGAGCACCACGTCACAGCAGAAAGCCCCGGCAGTGGCTACAGCAATGGAAACAGAAACCAATAAACACCACAGCACCTCTCACCAGAGTCAACGTGTATCTTTCAATAACGTCATGAAAAAATGGCCCGCCAGGAATTATGCCAAAAATAATTGTACTTAGACATCACAAGTCTAGCAGAACGGGCACAGACAGACGCTGCATCTAACCTTCAACTCTGTCTCTAAAGTTCCTGGCAGAGTTGTTTTTCTTTCTACAGGTCTCTGATGTTTGGTTAGGGTAAATAAGGAGAAACAAAGAGGATCTCTTTACCCTCAACATCCATGGTGCTGAGCAGCTCCACAGTGAAGTCCTCCTTGAAGGCAGTCTCCAGAACCTGACCCAGCAGGGCGGAGCAGGAGCGCCAGTAGGCCTGAGATGAGAGGAAACCACGAACATCTCAAACACTTTTCATCATATCCCTTATAGAACATTCTTATGCCATTAATAGCTGAAAGAAACAAATTAAGGAAGCTTTGAGACATCCAAATTGTTAGTGTGTACAGTATATGTGTTGGTCTTTTGTGATGGACGTGGATTTACAGTGCAGATAGCGGCTTTAACACCTTCAGTTGGATTCATTTACATTTCAATAGAGAGATAACGGTAAATATTGACCCACTTTAGCTTCACCTGTGGACAAGTGAGTATGAATATAGACTTGAAAAGATGTGAGTAAACATATCATTTAAAGGGTACCTATCATGCAAAATGCACTTTTGTACGTCTTTTATACATGAATATGTGTCCCCGGTGTTCCAGGGAACTCACCAAGTGTCAGAAAACACAACCCTCTCTATTTTCCTCCATACCCAAATCTCTTAAAAAGGGGCTGCAACGGATCTGATACAGACTGATCCAGATTTGAACACTTCTGTGATGTCACAGAAGTGGCGCTACGGCTATTGGGCCAACTCCACCAATCAGGAGGAGACAGCCACGGACATTGCCGTTAGAAAGCGCTGGAGACGCTGTAGTACATATGCCAGGCCTGTAGATGGTGCTGTTCTCACAGAATCAGCCCATGATGCAAAGACAGTGTTAAATTGAGAGAAATGAGGAATGGCTAAAAAGCATGATCTGTTTGGTATTTTGAAAAATAAAAAGTATAAATATGCCTTATATAGGTATGGTCCTACACTATATTATTCAAATATAGCATGATAGGTCCACTTTAAGATAAGAAATGAAAAAAGTATAAAAATACTATCATGTACTGAAACAAATAAAGCCATTTCCTACTTAACAAATGCCTTTATTCCTCTTGAAAATGTATGAAACTCCCTGACCTTCATAATTCTTTCACACTTTTCAAGTCACCATGAAAAAGCTGGAGACTCTATGTTGAAATCCTATCACATTAAGTATATTCTCGTGGTGACAGTACCTGATTGGCGATTGTTGGATCGTTGTCTTTGAATGTGAGCAGGGTGAGAGAGCAGGAGTGTGTGAGGGGCTGGTGGAGGGACCACGGCACCCCGTCCACCAGGGCCAGAGCGGATTTGTCCACAAAATGTTCTGTCAAGTCTGAGGGAAACGCAGAGTGCAAAACAAGTGTTTATTTATAGCGACACATTATCAAGAATTAAAGGTGGGGTAGGTACGTTTGAAAAACCGGCTCGAGGTACACTTTTTGTTATATTCCATGGAATGCTCTTAACATCCCGATAGCAATGAATATCTGAAGTGCTCTGACAAAAAATCCATAAAAAAATATCATCTCTGGAAGCCGTGGTGCTGTAAAAAACACGACCAATCATCTGAGCCGGCCCGGCTAAAATAACTGGATGGCCTACCTGCCTGTCAGCCTTCCATCTGTGCACAAACTTATCTCGTGCCCTCATTGGTCATGTGCGTGTTCGTGTGTGTTGGAGGAGGGGCTCTGTAAGGAAGTGGCAGATTTTTTCCGGCTGTGTATTTTCAAATTCTAGCGCACTCGAGCTGGTTTCTCCAAAATTCTCTACCCCACCTTTAACTGTGCATCCACATTCCCTTAAAACACATTTTTTCAGATATGTAAGCATACCTGTCTGTACCGACTACCCAGGGAAAGGTCAGAGAATTTAAATGAATGTCTGAATTTATTTTTTATTTGACAAGACTTAGAAGGAAAGGGGTAATGTGTGTATGTGAGCAATAACGTGTAGATTTGAGTGGACTGTAAACTGAGGTGGGTGTGATTTGTATGTACATCTCCATGTAAGTTCTTTAAAAAAAAAAACTCACGCCGGGCGCAGCTCAGAGGAGTGGACATCCCTCTGTTCATGACCAGCAGAGTACCTTCCAGCCCCGGGCACTGCATGGACACCTCGATCTTCTCGATGCGGGGGTACAGAGCTCTCTGCCGGGCCTGCTCTCTGGAGAACACGGCATTACGTTGGCTGCGGACGTCTGCAGGCGAAGCACGCAGGGCTGCAGCGGCAGATGAAAAGCCTGTGAAGAGAAAGAAATGAAGGAACCTAGCAGAAAAAGGGATGCAGTTTCTGGACTTTTCAAGAGCACTTCAAGGCTTTTATTGTCATTTGCACATTAGCTACCGTGTAGATATTTCAATGAAAGACTCAGGTCACAGGCTCCTCCAACAGTGCAACATATATATAGGACATAGAACAAATAAAACAAATACAATAGTGCAATTAAATACAAATAAAATAGAATAGCAATCGTGCATTAAGAGTCTATATACAAGTAAATGGAATATGATATATTAGATCAATAATTTGTAAGATGCACAGATGAAACACTTTGAATTCCCCTTGTATAAAAAGTGCCAATGCAAATAAAGTAAATATATATAATGAAGACACTACTTTATGTTCGTGTCATATCAATATCTGGGCTTCAAACTAAATTGTTCTAAAATAAATCTGTGTTTCAAAGTGAGGGGTAGGAACCAAGCAATCTATGGAGTTGCATTATGGGAAGTGTAGGCTCTCGTCAAATTAAATAATAACACTGGCTCTCACTTAAGGAGAGGTCCTTGTACGTTACTCTACGTACTGGAATAATTTACTGAGACATTTAGTAGAATAGAGGCGTGCTTATTGTTATGAATTACACTTTGTATTAAATGTAATGTCAAAATGTCTATTTATCCAGCCTCCAAATTACATTTCTACCTAGATAGCTCAAATGCTAATGCTAAGGTTACTCACGGCGCCGGAGAACTTGACACACGGTCCTGGTCACCATTGTGAAGAAGATATATATTTCTACACCTACATAAATAAATAAAAACGCAAATATATACGGAAGGGCAAATGGATAAACGTATGTCGCTTGTGTCTTTAGCTGAAGGACGCCATGCCTGTTTGACGTACAACAGTGAAGCAGGTCCGGGTAGGAACTTAATAGTGCTGGGAAAGTTCCATGTGACCTACATGACGTGCAGTTTGTGTTTATGACAACAGGGGTCGCTGTTGCTACTCATTTCAAATATGTTTGTAGTCCGTTGCTGGAAATCTTTAGCAGCACCATTTTAATTAACATTCTCCAGAGCCGTATAAAGAGATATAGGGTTAGCCTATATATCTTATACGGCTCCGGCAGCAACAAAAGGCTAATAATACTTCCGCTGAAAGTTTTCAAAATAAGACAGAGCCTGCCAACAAGCTTTTAAATAATGACCTTCCTGAATCTCCTGAACATTTAGCGCTATAATTAGTAACAATGGGACTATTAATCAGCCATGATGAACAAGGGTTTACAAATATATACTTTAGGAACAAACATGTATAATGATGAAAACAAGCCAAGTGCAGTAGGAGAAGCCCCTACAAAATAAAAGCACAAAGGAGACATTAACACAGCGCTCAAACACACCACCGAAGAAGAAAGCGCATATGATGCACACCCTTCGCCAATATGAAGCCACTCAGGGCATTTTCTGCCTTTAAAGAATAACCCTTGTTATTTCTACAAGTGCTGAATCCACTACCTGTAATAAAGTAGATGCGACGCCGAATTATTATCTTGGGTAAGACATGTTTTCCTTTATCAGCACAGAATTACTAGCATTCACGCTCCTGAAAGAGGAGGCCCTGCGTTAACATAAAGCATGAAGTCATTAGCTCTTTGGCTAACTAACTTTAGCATTTGTTTTTGTTGCCTTGTTTTGTTCCTGAATGAGCCATGCAAAACAAAACAGATTGTAATTACCCTGCAACACGTAATAATCTTACATACAACACGTGTATGAATATTAAACACCTAAATAATAACATGCAGTTAGCCAGGAACTTTAGCAACATTAAGCTAAACCTGCAAGACTGTCAAAGAAGGAGCCGCTGCACAAACACAGGCAAATCATGTGCATGTTTTGCATGGGTGGCTACATATTTGTACATAACAGTCTTTCAACAAGGTTGCTTTAATACAGAAGCTTTATTTATCTATTTGTTTTCCCCTCACCAAAAAATACAAATAGCATAATTTAAACATAAATACAAAAATATTTTGGTCATATTATGAATAAATTATCTGATATCGTTTCTGGATTTATCAGGCTCTGGTTGCTTGAAATCAGTAATGTTAGCACTGCTCTCAGAATGAATGAAAGCAGGCACTGAAATGTAGTCACACAACAATTACAATTCATCTATTAACCTGTAGTAGTAAGTAAATATTAAAGTCAGGATTTTGTCTTAAAATGGCTCTAAAACATACTGTGATCACGTTTGCTTGCATTTTGTCAAGAAACAAATATGTGTGTTGCATCAGCGGTGTTACAAGTTACTTATTTGGTACGTATAGATGCAGATAACTTGTTATTAACATGATCCTTTTTCCAGTCCTGCAGAATGTCCAAGATCAGGCGGAAGGTAACAGTGGAGAATTCAAAAACCATATCTGATAGCAGCAGCACCCCCGCCACCACCAGCAGCAGCAGCAGTAGCAGCAACCCCGCCGCCCCGTCCCGCCGGCCCAGTGTGTTTGAGAGACTTGGCCCCAGCACTGGGAGTAATGCTGCTGATGTAAGTTCACCCCATCGTGAGAGTCAGTCATCATGTCTTTTGCTTAGGGACTCCTTAAGTGGGAGCACCTTCTTTAGTAGGGTAATGTTGAAAAAAATATCACTCGTCACCGGCTTGAGCTTCAATCTCAGGATCCATGTATTTCTGATACTCTCATGAATGGAAGTAGTCATCACATACAGAGCATCAACTAGTTCCTGAACAGTGTCCTTCACATGCTGATATCCAAGAGAGGGAGTTACACAGTCACAAGATGGAGGAATAGAAAGCAGTATTCAATGTTTACTTCAGATTAGCTCCAGGTCAGAAATGATCATGCTTGTCATATGTCTCTCTCCATAGAGGCTGAATCATCATGTTAATCACATAGCTATCATATGCCTCAAACAGTCCTGATGCTCTTCTAGGTAATCACACATCCTGTCATGTACTCAGCTACAGTTGGGATACTTTTGTTATCATGTGTACCCTGACATTGGAAGAGGACATTCAGTATTTTCCCAACAGATAATAAAACATGTTGTGACATCCTCCGGCTGTTTCTACTGTGATGTTTTATTTTAGTGGATGTTGCAGTATCTCATGGGGCCCATCTATATGTTTTCTTTCAGAGTCACTGTAGAAATTGGCTGAAGACCGGTAATTGCAATTACGGCAACACTTGTCGCTACACACATGGAACTCAGCCACGAGGCAAAGGATTTAGCTTTAGTCGGTAAGACGGCTTGTTTTATTCATTTTGTCAATCAGAATTTTATGTAATAGTTCAGGTATATGGTTTTCCTGTTTCTTTTCATTACGTTTTTTTTTTTGTGGCTTCTCCAAATTAAGATCACAAGGGTCATGATATTGACACGGTGTGTATTGATGTCTTTTATGGAGCAGGTCAGCCGAGAGACCCACAGGTGATCTGCGGGAGAGGATGAAGAATAAAAGACAGGATGTTGACCCAGAAAACTTGAAGCGAGACCTAGACGAGCCCACATCCCCCCCAGCGAGAGTGAGTTCCCTCAGTCTAGTTTTTAAAGAAAACGTGTAATGGTGATAATACATCAAAAACAGTCTCTGGCCCACTGACCCAAATCTGAAGCTGTTCTATAGTCTGAATTGGAATGTGATTTATTTTTGAAACCTGAATTGCGACCCCTATATAGCCTATGTAGAACACAAAAACAGGAAGTGATGTGTGTGTCATCCTCACATCTGTGTTTGTATCCATGTACAGCAGAGAGACTCCTCCAGAGGCAGACACAGGGAAAAGGAGGATATCAAAATCACAAAAGAGCGCACCCCAGCAAGTGAAGAAGAGGCCACAGAGTGGGAAGCCAATCGTGAAGGTTAGCTTGCTTTATTCAAGTGACCTGATGATTTGTCCCTTTTTCTTCTCTTCTGATTTGAACTAAGTATGGACTTTAGCATGTTCGATCATTTCAGCTTTTTTTTGATCCACTTTAAGACTCAGATATCGGTGACTACGACTACGAGTTATCCCTAGAGATGAAGCGTCAGAAGATCCAACGTGAGCTGATGAAGTTGGAGAACTTGGACAAGAGGGATGAGATTGTCATCAAGAAGGAGGAGGCCCCCGCCAAAACAAGAGCCACCGCCATGCCGAAGGTATGTTACATCACTGATATTCCTTCATGGAAGCTCACAGGCCTCTCTGAAAGTCCTTTGGGAGCATCTCTGATTTTAATTTCTCCTGAACTGTTTTCCTTATCCTCAGGCTTCTCCCGAGCCGTTAGGCAGTAAGGATTCACCTTCACCCAGGAAGGCAAGTGGATCCCCAAAACACAAAAGTGGAACCAAAGGCTCTGGGAAGAAAGAGAAGAAGGCTCTGACGTCCCTGCCCGTTTCAGAAACTACCAGGTAGCGGTCTAGAGCCACGCTGTCAACATATGTGGAATGTTTTGGCCATTTAAAATGCAAGTACCTAAATTAAAAATGATATCATTATTATATTTGAGGAAGTAATGATAGATGTTTTCTATCCTCTTCCATCCAGGCCTTCGAAAGGGAGCCACAGTAAGAAGAAAGGGCCCCGTACCCCCAGTCCTCCTCCCCCAGTGCCTCTGGACCTTCCCGTGGTTGGGAAGAAACACAAAGGCAAGCACAAGAACAAGGAGAAGTCAGAGGAGAAGCAGAAGGAGGCAAAAGATCGGGGGCGAGATGCAGAAAAACACAAGGAGAAGAAGGAGAAACGCAGGTGTGGTGTAATTCAGATGACTCTCTTTAGTAGTGCGGTCATTCATACAAGAAACCCCTGTTTGAACATTCCTGTGTTGCCTTTAGGGACCGATCGGACAGTTCCCACAAGGCCAAGCGGTCAGTGACGTCGGAGGAGCGATCTGGCAGCGTGTCATCCCCCTCGAGGTGCATCTCCCCCCCAGCCAGGAAGAAATCCAGCTCTCCTAAAGCATCGTCCCATAAAGCCCCCGTACTGGCCTCCCCTCCTCGCAGGTTAGCACGTGCTGGGTTTATTCTGATCAAAAATAATTTTATAAAATGTTCATAGCCAGCGTTGCGTATGGAATTGAATATCAGATTGTTTTCAAGTTTCATGCCAGACATTATGTTGTAAGGTTCAAGGCTTTTATTGTCATGTGTACATAGCTACAGTGAAATAGAAATTGTGCAGAATAGTCTATATACAAGTAATTGGAATATTGATATATTTAAGTTGCAAACAGATGAATGTGTAACAACTAGGGCTGTACCTGAATACTCGTTAGTTGGAGTACTATTCAGGTTTCAATTTCGTTATTCGGATATTCGGTTTTTTTCCCGTTTTTTTTTTTCCAAATTGAATTTATTGAAATCTCCAATATCAACGTAAGAGCTTCGGGGGTTGCTAACACTTAACCATAAACGTTATATTTTACTTTCTCCGTCTTTATATGTAGATATTACTTTTCTCCGTTAATCTCCGTCACGTTGTTTCCATAGCAACAACAACTTCCTGTCAACTGCGCTAACTCTCCTTCAAAATAAAAGCATGTCCATAAATAGGAAGCCAAGCCAAATTACACTTAAGACATATACAACTGCAACGAAAGTAACAAACACAATGCGATATCCTTTTCAATTTCAAAGAACACAAATTGGGTTACATTAACAAATAACTATAAAACAACCATACTGTAGAATAACGGCCCCCCCCCCGGCGCGGGCCAAATATCCGGAGCCCGAAAAATGGTATTCGGGACAGCCCTAGTAACAACCACTGTATATGATTAGGCAGGCTTTATTCGTTATTACTCAATAATGCAGCCAGGTTTTATTTGAACCATCCTTTTTGTCCCCACAGGTCTCCCTCTCCTCCACGGCACCAGCGCACCCCCACTCCCCCCCGACAGCACTCCCCCTCCTCCCACTCTGGTTCCTCCGCCCAGCGACACTCTCAGTCTCCCCCTCGTCGCCGTCGCTCCTCCTCCCCGACCTATCATCGCAGCGCAGCAGCTCCGGCTTCTGCCTCCTCCCCTCAGAGCTCCCGGCGTTCCCGATCCCCCCTCGCCTCCCACGACGCCTCCTCTCCCCCCCGCCGCTCCGACAGATCCAGCCCCAGCCAGCGGCACTCGAGAGGCCGAGAGAGGAGCCGGGGGGAACGAGAGAGGAGCCCCCCCGCCCAGGAGCGCAGACCTGAGCGCAGAGACGGTAACTCCTTGTTCAAAGACACGTTGTGGAGACGGCAACTATTTAGATTATTCATTGATCAAATGATCAATTCCTTCATCAGTTGTTGTTTTTTCTCTGTAATTAACAGAAAGCCGCAGCAAACGCGAGAAGGAAGGCGTCCGCGACGACCGGGACTTTGACTCCGAGCAGGTCTCGTCACGGGACGCCCGGGAAGACCGAGAGACGAGAGAGGCTCGCGAGAGAAGGGAGACTCGCGACAGAGGAAGGGAAACAACCCGTGACAACCGAGACAATACCAGAGACGCCAAGGACCCCAGAGAGAGCAGGACGGAGACCCGCCCCACCCGAGAGTCTCCAGAGCGCCGCGACCGGGAACGGGAACGAGAGAGGGACCGCGAGAAAGAGAAGGAGAAAGAGAAGGAGAAGGAGAAGGAGAGAGAGCGGGAAAAGGAAAGGGAAAGGGAAAGGGAGAGGAAGGAGGAGCCGGCTCAGGATGACAGGAGCTATGGGAGAGGACATGGACGGGAAGAGGGAGGGAGAGCGGAGGCGAGGCCGGACAGAGAGGAGAGGAATGGGCGAGGGAGAGGACGTGGGACTGAGACATCTGATAAAGGTAAGCACTGGATGGGAAAGTATTCAGATCTTGTTAAAGTGGCAGTACCAGAGTGTTAGTAATGCTCTGGTACATGTCAAAGTCCTGTAATCAAAAAGTATTGGCATCAAAATACAAATACAGTCATTATGCAGATTGGCCCATTTCAGAATAATATATATCTTATGTTTATGTCGAGATACTCGCAGGGATGGGTATCGTTAAGGTTTTAACGGTACTACTACCTTTATCGATACCGCTTAACGGTCCGGTCTTTTAACGGTACTCTTATCGGTTCTTTTGGAGAAATAAAAAAGGTAAACTTACTAAACAAATTGTGAACAAAAATAACATTGCTTTTTATTTAAATTAAATACATAATATTTCACATCAAAAGAAACAATGTTTTAACAAATGGTATTAAATAATCTGATGACAGAACTGTAAACAGAATAGCTGAAACTTTAACAAAATAAATACCTCAGTAACCTCTAATCATTAACCCATGTTTGTATAATGTAGTTAAATCCGTGTGTTGCTGCTAGCATACATAACACCTGACGTGGAAACGTTCCTCCTGGATTGGGCTACAGCGCTATAGAAAGACAGTCGAACCCGGTGCATTCCTCCGTCTGGATGTGGTGCACTTTTGCTAAAAGTTTAGACAAATTGCTCGTGTTACCGCCCTGACATGATAAACTCTTATTGCACTTTAGGTAACGAACATTGTCCACATCGAGACGGGTCAAGTTTAACCACACCTTGTTCTCTCTGCCATCTCCTCCATGTGTGTGTTGCTGCCATAGACTGTATATATAATATATTGCTGCATGTAGCAGCCGCGTGTGTGTAAACTGCCCCGCCCCCTCGCAAGCAGGCGGGGGAGAGAGATGGAAAATACTAAAAATAATCATGGACGCATTTTGCAGTCTTTTTGCATGTTAGAAACGGAGTTGGGGAACCTAAAACTGCAATATAATGTTTGTGTAGAAATAATACATATGACACATATTGTACATGTCTCCAGTACCGATAAAAAGACCGATAACGTCGGAGCTTAACGGTACCACGGTCTTTAATAATTCAGCCCCGGGGCTCGGTACCCCTCCATACTCGCATGTAGCTCTCCCCAGGTAGAGGCTTGTGTTCCCCTTTTCTAAGAGATATTTGGTGTCCTTTCAGGCTCAAACAGAAACTCCAGAGGATCCCAACTGGAAAGCAGCCACGACAACTGGGACTCCCGGAGCAGCGCGGTGAGGGAACGGAGCGCCGAGAGGAGCACGGACCGCAGCGCTACGGAGAGGAGCTCAGAGAGGGGTTCGGACCGAGATCGATACGAAGGCGAGCGCAGAGGAGAGCCGGCCCGCGACTCCTCGTTCGACCGGAGGGGAGGACACGGAGAGAGGGAGCGCAGAGACATCCGGGAGAGAGCCGGAGGTCAGGGTGCACTTTGTTTTGATTTGTTTTATTGTGTTTATGTATAAGAAATGTTCTAAGCTTTTACTTTCTGTTTTTCCAGATCAAAGAGCAGCCTCCCCAAACCGACACCAGGGGAGAGCCGAAGAGCCCGAGAGGGAGGAGAGGAGGGAGGAGCGCCGGACTGATCGACCAGAAGACCGGCGAGACGACAGGACTCGCGACCGGGACAGAGAGAGAGAGAGAGAAAGGGAGAGGGAACGGGAGAGAGAGAGGGAGAAAGAGAGGGAGAAGGAGCGAGACCGCGAGAGGGAAAAGGAGCGAGAGAAGGAGGCGGAGAGGGAGAGGGCCCGGGAGAGAGAGAGGGAACGGGAACGAGAGAAGGAGAGAGAACGAGAGAGGGAACGGGAGCGCGAGGAGAGGGAGAAAGAGAGGGAGGACCGGGAGAGGGAGAGGAGGGACAGGGAGAGAGATCGGGAGCAGCGGGAGAGGGAGAGGCAGCGGGAATGGGAGGAGCGAGAGAGAGGGAGAGAGGAAAGACGGGACAGGAGGGATGACCCCAGGGACGAGCGACCCGTCAGAGACACCCGGGACGACAGGAAGGCCAGGCATGTCTCCAACAAGCAGCTTCTCTCCACTGCTCGTGTTCATTTTGGCCCTTTTTCCTCATCATCTTTTTTTGTATTCCCCGTAGTCGTAAGAGGCCCAGAGTGGAGAGCAGCCCGAGCCCCCGTGCCTCGCCTAAGCGCACAGCTCGTGACTTAAGTCCTGCAGAGAGCGACGGCTACAACAGTGCGGAAGAGAAAAGTGAGCGCCCAATTGGCCGGGGGCAGGCCAAGCTCCACCCTCCGCCCCTCCTCCCGAACCCAGTGTGTCCGCATCCATCTGACAGTAGGGACACACTTTCTGTTTATTGTGGAAGGCATCTAAAACATTGCACTGTTAATCATTGGATAGCTAATACCACACATTAGTGACTTCCAATGGTCACGCAGAGTCAAGAGGCGCGTTCACACCGCAGTACTTTTCCCACTTTAGTTCCGATATAATTCCGAAATGTTGCGTTCACACCAAAAAGAGCCGGAACTAAAATTAGTTAATGAGAACCTTTTTACCCCCTTTTCAGTCCCTGCTAGAGAGCAGGGACTTTCGTGGGAGAAAAAGGTTCCTATTTCTGATTGGCTGGGCGGATTGCAAACCACGCCCCGTCAAACTCCCAAAAAGTTTTGTGAAGCCGCCATTTTATTATCCTTGCATTAGCATTATTAGCATTAGCATTAGCCCAGCGCAGAAACGCAGAGACTAACTTATGGCAACACAAAAGAAAACATGGAAGCGGTGGAGATGAGGAGGGGTCGGCGTTCTGGCGATTTACCCCAACTCCGGGGACTTCCGGCTGGGGACTTTGGGCGGCAGTATACGCCGTGAAGTTGTTTGATGCCTGCCAGTAAACCCAAAGCAGAAGAAGAAGAAGTGACGTCAGCGGCTTCATTTGCCTAATCCTCCCTCAGGGAACTTATTCCGGTGTGAACGCGATCTGTACTTAGAACTAAAGAGTTCTCAGGAACCTTTGTGGGAAAAGTACTTGGTGTGAAAGCGCCTAAGGCTGTTGATTGCTGTAGGTCTGAAAAGATACTGATGTGGTTTTGTTTAATTTCCAGGTTCAGAGAAGAACCGTGTGCCGAGCCAGGTGGTGCGGCCCCAGGATCCTTTGCTGCGCACTCCGCCGGTGGCTGCTGTGTCTGAGGAGAAACCGAGTCACTGGAAGGAGGAGGAGCGCAGAGGAGCCGGGGAGAAAAGGGAAACCCGCGGCAGCCGCCACGAGGAACCAGAGCCTCGCGTGGAACGGAGCAGAGGCGACAGACGAGGAGAACCCCTCGCTGACCCCCCGTCTGACTCTCGAAGCAGAGGCAGAGACCTGCGAGAGCCCACCCCTCCCCCCCCTCCCCCTCCTCCTCCTCCTCCTCTAGCGCTAGTCAGCGTCGACATTGTCCACGAGGAGGGCAAAAAGAAGACCAAGTCGCAAAGAAAGGGACTGAAGAAGGGTCGCAAAGAAGATGACATCGCCGTTGGCAACATCGTGGCTGCTGCAGGAGATCGTTTCAACCCCGAGCCCCCGGCCAGCGTCTTGGCAGAAGTTCCTCCACCAATACCCTCGCCCAGGAAAGGGGCCAAGAAGAAGGCGCTCGAGCGAAAGAGGAAACGCTCGCGAGAAGGAGAGTCTGATGTGTCTGAGGAAGAGTCATCGGCCCCTCAGCCTCACAATAAGAGGAAGAGGGGTCCCCGGACACCCCCCCCTTCAATGAGGCCTGATGTTCGTGCTGCTGCAGGAAACAAAGAGCCGTCTCCTCTGTCCAAAATGGACAATTTCAGTGATTGGTCAGATGAGGAGGTAACGGACCGAGGAGTCCCCATGGAAACAAAAGCTCCACCGGCTCCTGTTGAGCCTCTCAAGAAAGCTGCAGGTCCCAGAGGGGTCAGGGAGCGGGGCAACCCTCCTCCCATCGCTCCTCTATTGCCCCAAGACCAGACTCCCACCCTGCTGCCGACTCCGCAGCCCCTCATGTCCCAGACCCTGCTCCGCAAACTCCCCCCGGAGCAGACGCGCAGCAGCAGCATGGGGAGCAACCAGAGCCGCACCTCGTCCAGACGCCTGAGATCCCCCTCCAACGAGCCGGCCAATCGAGAAGACCCGCAAGGTCCAAGAGCTCGTCGGGGCCGGCTGCAGGGCGCCAACTCTCGGGACAGAGAGCGTGAAAGGGAGAGAGAGAGGCCGGTGGTGAACGAGCCCCCGGGGGTCGAGAGGAAGTCTCGTATCGACCAGCTGAGGAGAGGAGAGCCCAGCCGCAGCACCTCCTCAGGTACATTAGTCAAAAGAAGAAACTGAAATAAATGCAGGAGTCTATAAACATGTGACAATAATTAGATAAACAAGACACTTTATGTAGTAATACATAAATGAGATTCCCATGAAACTGTTTGTAGACTAAACACCAAACTGACTTGTCTCTGTCGTCTCACAGACCGGCAGGACTCCCACAGCCACAGCTCCAGACGCAGCTCTCCAGACTCCGAGCGGCCGGCCAGGTCCAGGTCCCGCGCCGGCTCCTACGACAGCCGGGAGCGCGAGAGGGAACGGGAGCCGTTTGAGCGAGACAGGAAGGATCTGCGGCCTCAGCAGCCGCCGCTGCAGCAGCAGCAGCCCCTGCACCTCCTCCAGCAGCAGCAGCAGCAGCAGCCGCCGCTGCAGCAGCAGCTGCCCAGAGACTGGGAGCCCGAGCTGAGGGACTGGCCCGGCAGGGGACGGGAGCCCCTACTGATGAGACCCGGCCGGGAACCCCTCCTGAGGGAGCGGGACATCAGGGACCGGGATCGCTTACTCCCTGAAGGACTCATTCAGCAGCATGAGCGAGAGAGGGATCGGGACAGAGGAGATCGAGAGAGGGAGAGGATGATGATGGACCTGCCGCCGCATGGGGACCCCCGGGCGCCGGGACGAGGGGATCTTAGAGGAGATCTTAGAGGAGATCTCAGAGGAGATCTCAGAGGAGATCTTAGAGGAGATCTCAGAGGAGATCTCAGAGGAGATATGAGGGGGGACCTTCGGGGCGACATGATCAGACCGGAGAGGAGCGAGTATGAGACTCTGCTGCCGAAAGAAGCCTTCATCCCTCCAGAGACGGAGAAACCCAACAGCCACCATCTGATCGGAGATCAGCGGGAGCCGGAGAAGACGGACAGCGTCGATGGTGAGGACATGAGAACAACAACATTTTATGATATTTTCTTCCCAAATTCTAACATTGTTTTAAATGAATGTTTTTGTGCTGTGTTCAGAAGACGATGATGGGAAAGAAGACGATGGCCAGTCAGTTGCATCTGTGGGCGAGGAGTATGAACCCATCAGTGATGATGAGCTCGATGAGATCCTTGCTGACAGCCAGAAAAAAGAGGATCAGCAGGACGAGGAGAAAGTTACAGGTACCAGGAAATGCATATCTTTTATCTTTGCAGAAATAATGCCCTTTACCTTTTACCTCTAAACATACATTTGATTTGCTTCATTACAAAATAATTTAAACCTTTCTGAGACATCCGAGGTTTATATTTTAAATAAACATTAAAATATAATGTACAGCTACTGAGTTGTTCCTCTTTTAAATGAATGTGTTCCAGGTCCTCTGGATGTCATTGATGTGGACTGGTCCAGCCTCATGCCCAAGCAGAAGGCAGAGCCCCGGGCAGCGGGGGCCGCGCTGCTCCGGTTCACCCCAGGGGCCGTGCTCCTTCGGGCGGGCATCTCGAAGAGACTTGCGGGGCCTGAGCTCTTGGAGCAGGTCAGGGAGGTGTGCAGATCTGAGCTGGACAACCCTAAAGGTGAGAAATCGTCATCATTAATCCTTGTTCTTTCTGCTTTTCTTATTTTCCCTTTATTTTAAAATGGTAACACATGAGATGCATTAAACTACTCATTTTGATCACCATGCGTCTAATGCCTTGCCATGTTTGTCCTGCCAGATGCCGACAAGCTGTTTGAGCATGACCTGGGGGCCTTAAACATGGCGGCCCTGAACAGGCGGGTGGAGAGGGCCGGATTACTGAGGAACCTCGGGCCCTGCTGCAAGGCCCTGTGCGCCCGCAGAGACTTCGCCATCCGCCGCCAGCTGTTAAAAAATGACAAGGTAAATGTCATCCAATAACTGCAACTCCTTTGGGTTGATTTCTGCTGTATTTAAATATTGAGATGTTTTAAAACTTGTTCTTCAGGGTCTTACGAAGCAGTACCCCACAACACCAGTGGTAGACACCGAGCTGCTGCAGATGAGCATGCGTCTCTTCAGAAGGACCATGGCGGGCGTGGCCCCTGAGAAGCCTGACGGGGGGTCGGCCCCTGCAGCCGAGGGCCCTCCAGCTGAGGGTGGTAAGCTCATCACACCGAAGACTGAGGTGTGTGTGTCCTGAGAGGGAATGTTTTTAATTAGTCAACACACATTGAAACCTTCCTTGAACTCTATCCCTTTTTATTTCATACATAGTCATGAACTGCAAAATTATGAATCTTACTCAGTTTTTACATGTTTTGGATGTTCAGCAAGTGCTTTGCCATAGACCACTGGACATTCTAGCCTATGGAAGTGTGTAATGAAGAAGCATGACACACACCTGAGTTGACTTCATGTTTTTTTGTGCATTCCAGTATTAGAGCAGCTTTTTAATCGTCGGTGTCGCCTGCCTAACAAAGTTCAATTGATTTGTTTTCGTATATTGTGCATTAGTTTCAACGACTGTGCATTAAAATGGTTAGATGTTGATTTTTGTTACGGGTCTTTTGCTTTGTATGAAATGACTGCCTTAAAATAATGTGACACATAATGTTCTTACTATTTTTGTTTACATTATATTACAAAATCTAAAGCGTTTGCTGCAGGAGGGTTACTGACCAACAACACTGAAACATCCTGCAGGGACTTGAATGAACATTCCCACAAATAAGCACTGCCAAACTATTCCTTCACTGAATGTCATTTGTAACAACTGTCTTCGAAAACATTATTCATGTATTTGCTTTGAATGGTTTGGCAATGTCTACCTGAACTGAACTGAAGCGAGAGTACGTGCCCTCCAACACTGCCATGTGGAGATCACCAGCACACACCATCCTAAAAAAAAAAGTGTTCCATATATGAAAAGACAATAGACTTCTTAGATTTAAAAAGAGGATAATTAATTAGAACTCTGTGTCCCGGTTCTGTCTCCTATTGGTCGATCATCCAGAGGCAGAATTAAAAGACTTGTACAGGTGGATTAACTGAATCTCTGGGGGCATTTGAAGAGAGCAGGTTGTGCATGGACAATAATTCAACGGACATACCAGCCTCATCTTAAGACTGCTTTTCTGTGTCTACTTGCTTGATGCAGGACAACACTGAAGTCTATGGCCAGCTTTGAATCACATCTGCATTTGTCAGGCATGTCTGTACCAAAAATGGCCGCTAGATGGAGCAGTCTATACACTAATGGAGTTCAAGAGCTCAAATACATTACATTTAATGTAGCCCACTTATAAGTGTAATAAAGCATGTAGATATCAAGCAGGTACAGTCACTTCAAAAAGGTCAATAGACTTTAATCTCTTATGATCCGGAACATTTACCACAATTCAAACGGAGTTTAGTGGAATAAATAAGTAATTTCTTTTTATATCTGCCAGTAAAATCTTTGTCTGAATCTCATGTATTGCCAATAAGAAGCAATATAATCATAACGTCCCTGGAAAAGATCTGGAAAAGCAATAATGTTATACATCACATTGTAAATTCTGCATATGCTCGACATATATATTTTTTTATCTTATCTGGATTATAGTCAGAACTTTGCATAGATCAGAAGTCAAGGCTCATGTGTGTTTTGATCTAGCCCCTGACACACACACACACACACACTTGCAGATCCTCCGCCCACTCTCATCCATAAATACGTTTCCACTGGAAAATCGTACAGCAAATAAATCACCATGGTTACAGTAATATAATAATTGCTCTACTTGAAGAAGCCTCTGACTGATGATGCTTGCAAGGCCACTTAGAAATCGATAATTACAGGGAAGATATGGCGTGTGCGATTCATTTAGCAGAAGAATGGATGTTTGATCCACTGAGCAGAGTGTGTGTGTGTGTGTGTTCCTATAATCACCGAGTGCTTATTTGTAATGGTTTCATGTCACTGATATCTGCAACAAGCTGCTTTCCAAGAAATTTAGAAAGATGTGACCCATAATGTTTGAAATGTTAGGGACCTTATGATTTACAACACCTCGAATCGTACCTAATTTTGCGGCCCCTTTAAGTAGAAGGGCCCTGAGTTCAAATCAGTTTTTAGGCTCTTCATTATTTCAGTATTGAATGTGATTCCAAAGGGTAAAAACTAATAGAGTGAAGTGAACAAAAATAAGCCACTTCAAGTGAGAACTGTTGAAGTTAAATGAAACTTTGCAAAGGCAATTTAAGTTTTCAGTCCTGGTTGATTTAAATCAAACAAATATAATCGTGCTGAGAGGTGTGTGTGTGTGTGTGTGTGTGTGTGTGTGTGTGTGTGTGTGTGTGTGTGTGTGTGTGTGTGTGTGTGTGTGTGTGTGTGTGTGTGTGTGTGTGTGTGTGTGTGTGTGTGTGTGTGTGTGTGTGTGTGTGTGTGTGTGTGTGTGTGTGTGTGTGTGTGTGTGTGTGTGTGTGTGTGTGTGTGTGTGTGTGTGTGTGTGTGTGTGTGTGTGTGTGTGTGTGTGTGTGTGTGTGTGTGTGTGTGTGTGTGTGTGGGAGAAAAAGGGGGATGTTGTGTAAGCTGTTGATACGTTTCTTTGGGTAAGTGTCAGAGGTCCATAGTTTGTTCCACAGTCAGTGAGGCCAGCATGTCTTTGCTAATGGAGGGGGGGGGTTGTCTGATATTCTATGATGCATTGGAAGTGTCCTTGTAACCTGCCGCTGAGGCCCGCAGCCTTGCAGCAAAAGCATCAATATTTCAAGCTGATGGGTCGCCTTGAGATAGGTTATTATTGTCTGGTACACTGAGAGGCGTGCGTACACAGCACAGTGTCGAAGATGTTAAGAGTAAGAAAAATGCTGGTGTAGCCTTTGAGAGGTGAAAAATCATGCATTCACGAAAACTTCATTACAGCTTGTCAGCGTTCAAAATACTTAATTGCTACCTCCAACTTCACTCTGTGTTCATGTGTATGTGTGGACATAATTAGCTTACTACTCTCTGATCTTTAATGCATTATTGAATATTTCAAAGCAGTCTCAATCCTCTCTGCTAAGTGACTGCCAAGCATGGATCACAGGGCGGGCTTCTCCGTGATGAAGGGCGGAGCGGCCATTAAGCAGTCTGGGTCGAGATGCTGGCCTTGTGTGAACCTGGATCTCATGAATAATATAAACACCTCTACTGTATTTGGATGCACTTTGGACTGTAGAGCGCCAGAGCTGATGACATTGATTTTTGGTCGTGCAATTTCAGGGAACAATTCCATTTTAGTGGCGAATAATGGGTTGTCGAAAGAAAATCGAGGATTTATTGCAATCATTCCTGATGGAGAACAACAGCGAGTGTCTCGTTTGGTTGCAGCTCAACTCCTCACACTGCAACCTTGACATGACAATAGCTGAGTTGTCATGGTAATATGACATTTTCGAAAATTCTCATCTCTCACAATTACGGCATATCTGTCTTCTCTCATCAAATGTCACCCTTCATAATTGTATTTACTCTCCTATGGGACAAGATTTTTAAACAAATAAGGCCCCATTGAAAACATAGGGCACTTGTAGTATAAAAAGGCAAAATCCTAATTTGATGGAATATCATATATTTTCCTTAATTTCTGTCATTATTCCAAAATCAGCAATGTTATGCTGATATAACGTGGTTCCTTGGTTGATAAAAGTCTGCTCTCTCGGAGTGGAACCCATTTTTCTGAGACATTGAGTAATGCATGTTTTTTCCAGAATATGCACACTGTATTTAGGTAATGAGCTCCCACGAATGGAGCATCTATCATCAACATATTTTATGGATCTACGTGCCAGGGTTTGAAATATTAGCCACCGTTTGATCAATCAATTCAGGAAACCAGTGGTGGAAATAGGAAGGCTGCACTTATCAATATTTCTATATTGACAATGGATCAAATGACTACGACTAGTGTCAAATTATGAGTCTTCTTTGTCTCAGTCACTGAGTCACTGTGCTTGACCATACAAATCCATGACATGTTTTATTTTGCTATCAGGTCACAGGTTTCCTACTTTTTCCTGTGTTGTCGCTAAGCAATGCTAACAGGCCATTTTTCCCATATTGTAAGACTATTACTTCAACTTGAGTTCACTTACTAGCTTGTTCCACTTTTTGAACCACATTTCACAATCTGGTAATCCTAATATACTGTTTCTAAGAGTAAAATCCTAATGCAATAATGTATTTCTACCTTGGGGTTGCTATTTTTCCATGATTGTAAATGAACTCACGGACGATTCAGTGTGGATTCTACAGTATCTTCCGTTTTGCTGAAATGGAATTCCTGGAGGAACAGAGGAAGCAATATGAACAAATGGTTCGGCAGATGAATTATGGTGATGCATAACTAGTGTTTTCTCCGTGGACAAATGAGTCTGCCTCAAAATGGATTCTCTCGTTGTGTGAATAAGCTCTCCCGGTGCGGTGTACGTGCATTTTGGGATCGGTTTGTTTAATGACAGCAGGACCATCTTCAATCCATCATTACTTAGGCCTTGTGATTAGTAAAATGCTCATCAAAGTCACATAGAGGGAGTGAAATGCCCATGTGATCTGCCTACAATCTATCAAATTGACTAAAGTACGTGCACAAAAACACACACTGTCTACTGAGCTTTGTGCCAGCCATAAGCCCTTTCCATTAGACCTGCGCTGCATTAAGCATTTGGGTTAAAAGCTTTCATAATCAGGTGTGTGTTCATTTGGTGTTTCCAAGATCAATACTGTCCTTGACGGGAGAGCTTTGCCCACTGTGTGTGTGTGTGTGGGCGTGTGGGCGTGTGTGCAGAAGGACCTCAGAGTCAGAGCTTTGGCCTGAGTGTGTGTGTCTTCACATTTTGCCTGACAGTGTTTACTGCCTTCTGTGTTTTCCTCCGTGATCTCTTCATTCTGTGTTTAAGGGGAACTAACAACGGTGTTCTGTAGATACTGCGGCTGTTTTTTCCCGCCTGACGCCCCCTCAGTTGATCCTGAGGTCCACTCAACAGACTGCAACTGCAACAAATGTGGAGCCAAAACCCATTAATGAGCGCAACACACACATACAGGCATCTGCTTCGGATCCTTTTTATTTTGCTCGTGTGTGAGTGCCTAAATGTGATTTTTCAAATTATGCAAACTGTTTCCAGATAAACTTTTTAGAAATGAAGTCCAGAATAAGTAGGCTGTTCACACGCAAAAACACAATCCTTCACTTAAATGGCTTTGTCTCGTATTAAAAACAGGCAGGAAGAAATGACACACTGTTTCAACCCTCCGCCTACATCAATGCAACAACTTCAAACTACATTTCATGTCAAAATAAAGAAAAAGTCTTGTTAAATTGACATTTTTTCCGCAGCATGTATTCTTGCGAGCAGCAGAGTGTGCATTTGTTTGCAAGTGTGTGGGCGTTCAGGGACTTTTAAAGAAGTATGCCGGCAGCAGCGTTTTTACAAATGCCTCCTCTGCATTGAGATCAATACGTGAGTCCTTGGGGGAAGAGCCTGACCTATGTGAGCAGTTTTTCATGATCACTTACGTCTTGAAAATACTGTTTTTTCTATGGTGGCACTGTGGATATTTTATATTTTACTTTTTTCACTTGCTATATTCGGGTGGAGAACTTGAAAACCCTGCGGAAGGATAAAAACAAGAATAATGACCCTTTTTTGCTTCTCTTTACCGTTTTAGCACGTCTGCCTGAGGTAATGTGTCACATATCTGAATGGTGCCACCAGTGTGATGTGTGTCAAGTATCACATGATGAATTATGGTGTGACACAAGGCAGTATCACATGTTAACATCATCCGTCCGACCCTAGATTGATTGTATTTCAACATGATTGATATTAAATTGACCCTGTGAATGTCTGTGCTCCAAACAACTGTTGTTTCCTGCATGAAATATTACATCAAACCACAGCCGGCTAATAACATCTTGATCTCTGACACCGTCAATGTCCTGACAGAAGTGTGATGCCTTCATCCCCAGCAGCCTTCCACTAAAGCAGACCTTGGTCCTGACAGAGCAGTCTGTGATGGCTATGTTCATTGTTCATGTGCTCAATAGGCTTGCATGGCGTGGGCAGCAGTCAGTGGGGCTACATTTGTGCCTCTCTGCTCATTCCGGGGATATTTGTGACTTGCTCCTTGTTGACTCGATGCTCTTCTTGCTGACAACGGGTCCCTGTGTGTCACAGACGGCTAAATCCAACCAGCTGCATGCAATTAGGCTGCAAAATGTTTGGGATGTGCATGCTAATCTGCACAGCATCAAGTGGGGACGATCTGCTGATTTAGAGTCTTTGATCAGCTGATAAATCAAATTAAATGTACTTTCTGGCATTTTTGCTTTGGTCCTGACATAGTGATTGTGTGCCTTTACAAGTATAACATAAATATTAAAGATGTATATTAATGAAAGTAATGTAATTCAATTCAATTACTGTGGCTTTATTAAAAATAATATAACACCTTTATTCATCTAATAATCATGTCTTAGACGAGGTTGCTGTCTGCATAAGTCAAGTAAAAGTGTGAATTTCTATAAGTATTAATAGTGTATTTTAATATAAATTGCGATTGGGCTTATCAAATGTGTTTAATGTTTTTATTTTGTCGATGGCAGGCTATTTTGACAGACAGACAGTCACTGGTTCATAAATCAGTGGCCACATCTTTTCCCCCAGGGAGATTCACTGTTGTTTCCTAGGTAACAGGCACCCCCTCCCTTTACCCTTGGTTCGTTTGGACTGTACCAACTTTACTGGAGGGTGGTAATAGCGATGTTGATCGAAAATAAGTGAATTTCCAATGTTTAAATTCAACGTAATGTACCAGCACCTTCTACGTTCACAGCACGTGGCGTTTAGTTGGAGCATATAATATATTACATATTTTAGAATAAATGCGTTTTAATGTTTAGACCTTAGTACCACCCCGGAGCAAAGCACATTGGACATTTCCTCGAACTGTCAAAATCGCTTGTTGCTTCCTACCCTAGCCTTAAAAGTAGTTAGCGAGCTAGCGTGTAGTGAGCTTACTTCTGCCTTTCACTGAAAAATCGTGCACCGTTATTTCGAAAGCGAAAAAAGTTTGCAGCGGGGAGAAGTCTCACACGAAGACACATTTTGCCGTCCTGTTGGTCCCGTTACAACCGAAATAGCGCCCTGGAGAAGCGGATGAAGTGCAGCTGGATGTGACAGGTTCGTCATCAGGTAAGCTGCAGGTAGTTAGCTTAGCAGATAGCATCATTTGCCTCTGGTGTTTCTGCACACACTTGGTTAACATAACGCCTCTTTTGGACAGCAGAGGTGGCTAAAATAGGTGCAATGAGACCAGTCAAGTATCATTAACAGAATGCGTTAAAGTCTGGACTGCTATGCTATCTCATAATCATTGCACAGAGCTAATGAAAACAAGTGAAAGCAGCAAGATAAAATCAGCATGCGTAGTGTTTCTCTCCTGCACTGTCATATGTAATGCTTTCTAGGACATGATGTTTGCTAGGTTTCATATCTCACGTCTTTTTCTTATTATTTTCTTTTTTATATATTAAATGAATTAACTTTCAGCATTATCTTTAGTAAATAACATTGTGTTCCTTGTAAAGAAAACATGTAATTGCATTTGTTCAAAAATGTTTATGAATTTAACAGTACCTTTTTCAAATGTATATTTATTTATAGATGTCGCTATTGTACACAGCTTTGGCAATACTGTATGTCATTATGGTCATGCTAATAAAAAAAATTGAATTGAAGTAATCTATAACATTAATCTGGGGTAGGTTGAGTAAAAAACAATTTATTATTGATTCCATTTATGACAATCCTCATTCAACAATTGAGTTGTCCCCATGCATCTAGGTGCACACGTGTTACAGTGCACCCAGAACGAACTAATGGCACCTTGATTAATGGATAGTTGGATTTAATTGCCATGTGCAAGAACAAATAAAACTGTTCTAATGAGACATAAGTGGAAGCACAATTTAATCTAAGCTAAGCAGGAGCCTTTCTACCTGGGTAAGGTTAATAAATTGTGATTAGACTATCTGCTAGGTCATGTACAGTCGTTTGTCCTGTAAATGCTAATTAACATCTAAGAACAGAATAACTTTGGCTTGTCGTCTGTGTGGAATATGTGGTATTCATTAAGGCCATAACAGCAACATGTTCACTTGAGTAAGACCTAGCAATCCACAGTGCATTATGAATGTTAGAAAATGTACTTTGTATAATTAGCAGTGGGAAAAAATTGGCAATAATATTTGATAGGGTCATATTAGCATCAGATTAACATACAGAAACGATTTTGACCCCACCCAATAACACTTTTTTAATGCAAATAATCCAGTACTTCCTGGTTGATCTTTGGTCCACAGCCTTGAACCAGCTCCAAAACACACCGGTTGACCACTAGCCTACATATCTGTCAGCCCGTTGTTTATTTTCTGTCATCATGTGGCCTTGTGTGTCAGATTTACCAGAATGGGTTTCAAGCGGAAGGAAGGAAGCGCAACTCTCTGCCGCTTCATATTTGATTACGGCTAATAATAGAAAAAGACAGCTGCCTTTTCATTGATCTGTCTTCGGTGCCCTATTTCTGAGCCCTGCTTTTTTTCCCCTCTGTCGTGTGTAACTATCCAGTAGTGCCACATAATTCAGTGTTCTGTACTGGGGGCCAATATCAGACAGATTTAACCATCTTCATTTGCCGTAATTATCCATTGTTCTGGAATACTCCTATTGTATTTGAAAACAAAGCCGCTTTGGGCTCCTAAATCTGTGTGAGTGAGCCTAGCCGTTTGCGGTCATACAGGACAGGGATAATAAGAGGGGAGGGGGCACCATGTGGAAAGGAAGTGCCTCAGCGTGTTTGTCTGCCGGCCTTTTGTTTGTTTTCCTGTCAGATAAATCTATTTGGAAGGTAGGCTATCTGAGGTCTGCTGTTAGGAAATTTGCTACAACAAAAGCAGGCTTGTTATCCCTTTATTGACAGTTATTCAGTAATGTGGTTATTGAAAATCGATTGCAGCCAAATGAGAAATTGAGAATGTATCGGGAATGGTGGAGCAGCCTTGCCTGTCCAACTGATGCTGTTCTGGATACATGTTGACATAATGAGCACGTTTTCATAACTGTCAAGTTTTATCCTGCAGTAATACCAAGTTGTTGCTTTGTAGCATTGCTGCTCCTTTAAACTGCTGCATGGCATAGTGAGACTTCATTCCAGGAAGGTGGAAGGTGACACTTTTGCTTTTGACAAAGGCTGACACCCCCCCCCCGCCTCCCTGTTCGTTTAATGGAAGAGCGCTTGTCTGTGTTATTTCATTACAGGTGATCTGATGTCTAGGGTGACGTCGGTTTTCATTTGCTGAGGTAGACAATTTATAATGCTGGAGATTTTAATCCCCCCCATCTCCCCTAAACCATTTGACAAATCAATTTCCTTGCGGAGCATCAGATTATTTATTGCCATTAAAGCATAATCAAACGGTTTGTTTATGATGGGACTGCAAAGCATGTTTAGCCTCATTGATGTCAACGAAACACCCAGGCTGCTGCGTCATTCACAACCTTTGTACGAGACAGAGGCAGAGGAGGGAGGGAGAGACAGACGGTACAGCTGTTCTATTGAATCTGGATCGAAAAGTCATGAAGCTGGATCTCTGACTCATCAGTTCTGTGACGCTCCGGTTTCACGGCTCATATGTTGCCAACCAGCATGTCATCAGCTGGGCGGAGGGGAGAGGACGAGTGGGGGAGGAGACAGACCAAGACTCCCACTTCCCAGCCCCTACAAATCTTTTTTTTCAAATTCTGATGCAATAACAATAACAGAACCGTCCAATTTTCCAGTCCAGTAAAATGTGATTGGAAAAGAGCCTGAAAGATATCTTTGAGTAGAGAAATGCACAGGTGAGGGGTGGAAGAGAGACGTGGGGAGGAGAGGAGTGTCTGGAGTAGATGAGTTTAGAGGACGGATGGTGAGGGGAGGTAGAGGAGAGTCGAGAGGGAGGGGGAGGAGGTGTGGTGCTCCTGTTTCCTGGGGGGATGGTGTTAAATGTGATGATAGAACATAGACAAGGACATGGCTGATGTTCAGCATGCCACTGCAGCAACTCTTTGATTATTGCTTACTCGTACTGCTGTCTTCTGAAACAAGTACTGTCTTTGTTTTTCTATTAGAAAACAATTCCTGCGGTGCAGATGCTAAATAAAATTTAAAAAAAGTTGAGCATGGAATTGGGGAAATACCGTTATAAATTGAGCATTCAGAGGTTGTTACTGTAAGCACAGATTTCACTTAGTGTCCTCTGTTCCAATCAGAAAGCTGTGATACAGGGGGGCTGTGTTCCTATTGGCTGGAGCTGTTAAGGGGCGGGGCCTTGCTACAGGCTGGTGGGCAGGAAGAGGCTGGCTTTAGGGGTGTGGGGGGGAGGCTGGAAGTGTTTTAGCCAGATAGTTGGAGTAGACACTCTTCTGCTTCCTGCCTGCTTGCCTCGCTCGCTTGCTTGCTGAGAGAAAGGGAGAGAGAAAGAGAGAGAGAGAGACATTTAGAGAAAATCCCTGTCTAGGCATGGACCTCCAGCTGCAGCACTCGGCAGCTCGCGAGGAATGACAACAGTTCACATGGTCATTAACTCCAGGCGCTGAAGGGAACGCTGCACTGTAGCTCAGTGTCACAGCAGCACCGGCGCCTCCTGTGTTCGGGACAGCAGACAGACAGAGGCTCACAGCAGGACCCAGTGGAACCAGGTGGGAGAGAACGGTCATACTGGCTGCCTTTTTCTGTTTTTTCTCAAAGAGTTTTGCTGCAGTGTGCTGCATACCAGTCTGGGTGGGGAGGGAGGAGAGGGAATGTTTTATCTGTGAGAGTGAAAGGCTGAACTGAGGAAAGAAAGGGGCAGAAAATATATATATATAGTGTATGTGTGTGTGTGTGTGTGTGTTGGGTTAATGCACAGAGTACTTGCAGCCACGCAGTAACTACCCTTATTGCAGGTTCCAGCGCTGTAATGGACTTTCTCATACGTCTCCTGAGGGAGAGGCATGATCACAGCAGTGCCCAGTCCTCAGTGCAAATGTCAGAATCTCTTTTTTTTGCCACATGGGCTTCATATTCTTCACTCTCTAGAGAAAAACTTGTGTTGTGTAGCATCTGCTTTTTCACTCCTTGCCTTGTTCCTACAAAGTTTTTCCTTGTAACACATTTTCCAAATAACAAGGGTAGGGATTGTGTGTTCAGAACAGCGTTTTACACTCTTGTCTGGACACTCATAGTTGATACGCTGGAAGTTCACAGTTCTAATACGGCCCACATCATCATTAACCTTTTGAGTTAGATGCGGCATGGTCGACGTGTCCCTGGCTTTCCGCTGTCTATCCAGATTTAGCTTTGTGCTAGACGATGGGCCTGAAGCAGTAAAGTGGACATCAGCGCCTGCATGGAAAAGGCCAGGGTGGTGTCATACATCTGGCTGTGAATCAAGGGGAAGTGGGTGTTTTCTAAAATGGAACATCAGTTCAGCCCTTCCTGTTGAGAAAAGAATGGGATAAGTCTCAGACAAGTACCGAGCGTTTTACAGCACGACCCTGTCAGACAGAAATCCCCTTTCTCTGAACCGACTCCTGCAAATTGCACCTCGAGGTGGTATTAAAAGGATTTAGTGGTCGTTTGGACATCTTCTGCATAAAAGAGGGAGTCTGATTACTCTGTGACACGAGGGTCAGTGTGCTGAATCATCCAGCTCTTGTGTTTTCAACAACTGTAATTTAACGGCTTGAGATATCAATAATTTCACCTCTTATTCAAAAGTACAAGAATTTTAATCTAACGTAGTATTTTCCTTCTGTGAGTTTAGGTTAATATTTCAGTGAAAGTTATCAAAAATACAGCCACTGTTGATGTAGTGCTTCTACAATTTTCACCTTAGATCTTGGGTATGCTGTTAATCATCATGTTTATCAGATTGGCACTTTTCACCTCTGGCTGCCAACTATACTGTAATTAGCTGATGACTTGCCTGAGTCCTGTGGCTAAGCATTGAGTAGACAAGAACACTTACACAGTAAACAAGTCCATTTACAGAGTGCAGGGGAAATCCACCCCACACTCGTTCTTATAAAAACGTAGAAAGGGTCAAATGTTTTGTGTTACGAAATAAGGAGAGAAAAGGCCATTCCGGTATAATGAGCACGGCCATTCGGGTCAATGTGGTTTAGCTAAGGCTATTATAATATAGGGCACACCTTTCTGCTGACTGTGTGAAAATGCTTCTTGTGTCTCCTTTCAAACAGTATAGCTTAGTCCTGCTATAGCTTCCACTGAGCTCACTCACGCATCCTTATCACTAATGGCACTTGATGATATTACACTCAAGGAGACGTAGCTTATGCCAAAGACAATTTCATAAGCGTCATAACGTCTGTAGTATTAAACAGGAATTAGGCTGCATGGTATAGCTCTGATCCTCCCTGGAGGCTGCAGGGGAACATTCGTGCAAGCTGGTGATGTCACCGTGAAAGCTAGGTTAGGGACATTTTGATAAAACCTTTTCGGTGAGCCTCGTTCATTTTCCATTACTCAGTGGAAGTTGAACATTTTCCTATTTCACTTGAACAATGAGGCCCTCTCTCCACAGCCTTGAGAAAACATTGACCACTTGTTCCTCTTGGCAATGCAAATGACCATAGAAGTGGGTTTTCCAGCATGAAATGGTAATAAATGGAAATGCAGCCACTCAGGTACCCAGCTCCTGTGCCTGTCTGTCACAGTCATTAGTATCTCTTCATTATTTCTGCTGGCAACACCTGGCTGATGCCACAGTAAACGTTGTCACAAGGCTCAGGACCAATGGAAAGCAGATAGCTTATCGTCTCTGCTGAGCAAATACAAGCAGCTGAGATAAACTGTAGCGCACAGACCAGCGCTCAGATACCACACTAATGGGTTACATACGTGGTATTCAGAGGTCAAGCCAATGACTTTCACTCCAGTCGCCCCAGTCCTGCTGACTCTCATTCAATTAAGCAGACTGACCAAGATAATGCCCCTGCCAGCTGGCCTTAGTAAGCGTTAGTAATCCATAAAATCCTTTTCTTCACATCTCTGCCCTCTTTATCAGGTCACCATGTCTGTCCACTGTTTGTACTGAGGATACAGAGGGAACAAAGCCTCGGGAAGTTAAGATAAACAGGATACACAGGGATGTACAGGATTTGCTCTTGAGGTTTATTCAAAAAGTAGTCGTGTGTAGCTGAAAACAGATTACAAGACTAGTCCCTAGAAGGACTTAAAAACTGCAAAAACAGAACCTGGTATGTCAAGGGTGTTTGTTTCTGAGGTCGTAACATTGGCCGCTGCATGGTCCCGTCCTACCTGCTGACCATCTGTCTTTCCCTTTAATTTAGTGGCATTGCGCTCGACCGCTAAACTCAGCATAAACTAAGCCAGTCTGCATGTTCTCTAATCATCATGCACTAGCAGAAGCTAAGCTAGCCACAACCAAGCCAGAGGCACACTGTCCAAAAGACAAAACTTAGCTCCGCTTGAGCTTTCCAAATTATATTCTTCCACTGTGAGTTTGAGTCCTTCATGCTGTTAAACTAGGATGTTGTTATGTGACAGAGGTAGACATTTTCCCCCCGGGATGACAGTTTACTTTCCAGCAGGGGGCTTTGGTATGTTTCAGGATGCCTAAAGACAGCCTAGCATTAGCTAACATGCTACGACAGTGTTATTTCTCTATTACACATCCACCTCATTAAAGCTAATTGGATGAAGCACACTGCAAATTCTATTATGATAATACATATAAACATATGCATCCACAAATTGATGGTATCACAGGGTTTTCCCCCGTGAAATATGTGTGTTTTCAACTTCAGTTACGTACTAAATGCTTGAATAGATTATCTTAATTGTAGTTAATACAAAAGGCCTAGTCTCAGGGGAGATGTGAATAACAGCACCCGTAATAATGAGGAAACAAGTTGCTTCAGCAGCAGTCCAATGTCCCTGCTTCTATATATTACACAAACCTTCAACAGTCTATCTGTATGGGAACAGACATACGGTCATGTTCCTGCATGATTATTATCCTAACATCGCCCACATGAGGGTGTTTTTGATCTTCAGTCATCACCATTTGTTTTGAATACCTCTCATGACAAACATTGTTTGAGGGTTGCCTGTTGAGCCGGCGACCCTGTGAGCTTTTCAGATGACCTCAACCAACCTTTATCCACATTCGGCCTACTCGATTTCATGAAAGCTTTCAGAGCTACTGTAAGCCAGTAAACCCCAGCTTTCCAAACACAAATATAAAAAACTATGGTTGTGTCCCCCTAACAATTTTAGCATAACTTGAGGCCAGGACAGTTCACGGAGAAATGGCGCCATCGGCCCTTCACACGATCCGACAAAGTAGGTTAGCTTGATAACAGACTTCTTATGGCTTCTAAAAATAAGAAGGGATTAATTGTTAAAGGTCAGATCTGACATGATTCTTACCTGACTCTCTTCTGCAGCGATTGGCTTTCTCCCTGGGGAGATGGTGTGAAATTAAATCCTGCCTCTGAGAGCGGAGCCTGGGCGTCAGTACGATGGGGCGAGGAAGCTTCTCATCTCATTACACATGATCAGCACTAAAGTGGGACAATATGATTAGCTAGACAATGGTCTGGATTCATAGGCTTGGAACAGTATAATGGTTACAAAGGGTAGCATCTACCTTCCTTTGTGACTGGCAAATCGTTATTATTCATTGGCGAGGTCTTTTTGTTGTGGGCCTTTTTGAGCTATTTGATATTTCAGAGCTCAAACTGAGTTCAGAAATCTCCAATTAGAGAGAACATGTTTCAGTTCAAGATGACTTTTAGATAAAAGGACAACAATGGGTTAGGTTAAGATGGACCTTTCTGTGCCTAAGCCTCACCTAAATCTGACAAGACCTGCACAGCTGTATGGCAGCTGTGTATCTGTGAAAAGAATTTCTGCATGGATTTCTTCTTCCCTTTACAGTAGCATTGATGTGTTGAGTACAAGTCTCAACAAGCCTTCATTAAGACCACCTGAACTTATCATGTGCCTTTTAGAGGTTGTTTAAGATGTTGTTCTGACAGTATTTAACACTTTCTCTGTGTTTGCTCCTTGTCTGATCTGTTTTCCGTGCATTGGTTTATATGTTCCAAACAGCAACGGGGAAATCTTTTAACCCAAGCTGTATGTTTTTACAACCCTTCTCCTCCCGCAGGCTGGTGTCCTCAACCCCCTTTTCCCGCCCCCAGTTAGCAGAAAAACATTTCCAGATGTGCCAAGGAAAGAGCTCCTTGCGCAGTAGCTTAGTAATGGCTTTCGTACGCTCAAGCTAAAGGTCACTTCCTCAGATTGTTGCTCCACCAATTGTCCCAATTTTCTCCCTAGACGACTCCAGACAGAGACCAGTACCTTTACAGGACAAGGCGCACATTCCCCCCCCCGTGGATGTAAATCGACAAACCTCTGCCAATGAGCCAGTATCTAATTTGGACAGTGCGAGACAAGTGAGTATTGCGGGACACTAGGCAGCGTCATAATCGCGTCTGGCGCTGGCATATGCATCTGTCTCGGTCCCTCTGTGGCTGCTGGACGGCTGCCCGGAATAGTGCTGCGCTGCGCGGTTTTCTATTGGCTGCTCTGTCCCGCCGTGCATGGCTCTACAGGGCGGGTTGGACCCTGGGGCTTTTCTCTGTCTCTGCCCCGACTCCACGCTCTTTTCCACGGTCTCATAGCACACAGGGTTATACTATTCACCGCTTTGTGCGCAATATGTTGGAGAGCCAGTGGGCATGTAGTCACCGGCTCGTACAATGACCCACAGCAGCGATCTGGGGACTTGAACTCAAGTGCGGCTGAACATCCTCACAACTGCCTTTTCCCTGGTTCATCAGCCCGGTACCCTTTTAGAGGTCCTCCGGGGCACACTAATTCAGATTGACATGCATACACAAAACCCTTTTTTAATGCCAGATGAAATGTACTGCCCATCATATTTGGCAAACAATTTTCTCACACTGTTGTCTCTTTCTCTGCTCCATTCCAGATATCGGAAAGTGCCTTGGGAGACGACATCCTTACTTGAAGATCCCTCGGGGCTCCTGAAGAGCTCCAGGTTTTCCCCCTCTGCAGTTGTGATAGGACTTAAACACCCTTGACCTGCTTGTTTGTCCTCTGTGTGAAGAAACCCCAAGTGAAGCGTTGGAGCTACTGCACTGCTGGCCAACGTGCCAAAGCTCTGGGAGCGGAGGTACAGAAGACTTTAACAGAAAGCCACACATTTAGTGTCCTGTGCATCTCAAATCTGCTCTACGTTTTGCTCCCAAACATCCACCGTTGCACATCATTAGTCATACAAAGGTCATTTTTGGGGACGTTGGTCCTACCGGTAGAGATTGTCCCTGATTATGCCCCCTTGGCCTTGTCAGAGGTCTTTACCTGAGACGTACTGATTGAAGAACAATTATCTAAGTGACTGATAAACTCCCAAACAGCAGCGCAGTCCCATGCTCCGGTCACAGAGACTTTGCCAGTCCATTACCTCCACTCTCCTGTCCACAAGGACAAGCCTGATCCGCTGACCTGAAGCAGATCTTTTATAGCTGCATGTTCCATCAGTTTTAGTTGTTGTGCGTTTTATTTTTTTTAACTGGAACACTCTGCAACGCCTCCTCAGAGGATCGCCTCGTTTTAGAAACCAAGTGGCCCCGCTCCACCCGGCTCCACAGCCACTGCTGCTGCTGCCATGGCTCTAAACATTGCCTCGATACGGGACACAAAATGGCTGACCCTGGAAGTGTGCCGGCAGTTTCAGAGAGGGACTTGTTCACGCAGCGATGAGGAATGCAAATTTGCCCACCCACCCAAAAGCTGCCAGGTGGAAAATGGGAGGGTGATCGCCTGTTTTGACTCGTTAAAGGTAAGGATTGTTAAATGTAGGTTACTGCTGTGATCCATCCTCTACTTTAACTCCATGTTTTTCCCATTAGTATAGAAAGTATAAAAACATAAATGATGTTTTCTACTCTCTAATTCACTTCTCTTCACACAACCTCATGGGACTGTCAAATGAGGTAAAGCAAATATGAGAAATCAGATTTCACCTCTGCAGTACCGATATAGTATCTGACATAAAATGTTACAGCTTTGTGGGTTCTAATGGTCGGGGGGGTGTAGGTTGTCGGCTCAAATTAGCATGTGTGTCAGGTCTCCATGCTGTGCTGCAGTTAGCAGAGCAGTCTGACCTATAAAGTTAAAGGCCAAGGAGGTCTGTTGTCATGTTCACTGTCACCACAGGTGTGTGCGTGTGTCTAGTTTTTTGTGCAATAAGTTCTTCTAATGTTACCGTGCCTTGTCCATCATTTGTATATGAGGCTGAACATCTGATCGCCTGAAGTCATTCCAGGGCTTCTATTTCTGGATGCATGTCAGCTGCCACTCACATCTCACCATCAACATGAACAGCCACAGCTCGTTTTGCAATGTTTCTATCTCAACGATCCACGAATAGCTGTAACTATGGCATTTTATGTGACATCATCTCGACTTTTAAATGGATTTAGTTGTTATTATTGACATTTGGTTGATATAAGACCATGTTGAAGTGTTTACTTCTGTAATACGGGTCTCTAGTTTATTCCCTCGCCCCTCTTATGAGAATGTCACCCTTACAGTTTGGCAAAATATCTTAAATTAGCTCTACACCAGACCCTTTGAAAGTCTCTGTAATTATAATGAGATCATTTCATACGAGCCCCCTCATACTGCAAATAAAATGACTGCACCCGAGAGCAGGCCATTATTTTCAAGCTGTGATAACAAAAAATATATATATAAAAAAATAGTGGTGACAATGATAAATAGCCAAAGAAACTAGAGCAGAACACTGAAACTGAGTAGTTAGTCTTTTTCTTTTAAAGTGTGAACTGTAGCTGCATTCCACATATACAGCAGTGCAGTGTGTGGCGAGGGCATTTTACATTTCTCAAGGTTGTGGACGAGGTCAATGTCAAAACAGAGAGACTAGATTCCCTCTCTCAATTCTGATGTCTTTTATACATACTATCCCTCCTCTTACGCCTTGCTACTTTTCGTATCGGTCCATATAGATCTTAAGGTTGTGTGAAAGCCCCATTTATTGCAAGTTGCTCACAGTCCATAATTATCCAACACTATGAAAACAAGGTTTGTTCATTGTGCAATCAGCTGTTCTCTTGGCTCGTGGTAAAGCTCGGTGAACTATTCCTTGCTGTTATACCGTAATGAGCTAACAGCTGACTCCAACTGGGATCGATTTGTTGTCTCACCATGCAGCGGATGGCTTGACATAGATAGTCCACACATGATATGAATTTGCTGTTTCCATGAAAACTCCAACCAGTCATTCCTGACCGAGCTAAATGACCGGGACACTCTAACTCATAGTGCCACCTTTTAATTTACACGTCTCTCAAGGAGGTATCCACTACAAATAGAAGCTTTCAGGCAGCTTCATCTGTGCTTTAAAGTAGAAAATGAAGGGAAAGCTCATCTGTAAAGTTAATTTACCCGAGGAAAGGAACTCTGGATTGGACTGTTCGTGCATATTAAATAAGGGCTTTCTAAATGCTGGTATTAGGATGTTGAATTCGACAGTTCGGCCACCATGACAAAGTGGCTTCTGTATAAGCCGAATGCAGCTAAATTGATAAATGTATAGACAGATCTGACTGTAATCACTCCCTCACACTCTCTCTGCCCCCGTTTTCACCATGAAACCCAGTGACAGAACGAGAATACAGGATTCTCTGTACTTCTGACTCCGACTCGCCCCCTTTCCCACCAAGACTTTCCTCGTGACAGCTGAGAGAATGAATGCTTTATTATGCATTAGGAAATGTGTTTCGCTCCACGGCAGGCTGATTTCCACCCCATTACGCCCGTATCGTCTTCCTGGGTCTTCTCATCTGATAGGGTTATCATGCCAGGGTTGTGTGCTGCCAGGCGTGTCTTGGCCAATGATCAGACGTGTCCTTCTCATAAACAAGTGAAAGGTACGGCTCGAGAGGAGTAGAGTAGGAGGTGTAAGTCTGTTGTTGCACTTGTCAAGCAGCAGTAGGCCGGCATGCCAAGTCAGTGAAGAATTCTGGTTATTGTTGGTGTAAAGCACTCCTGAGGCGATGGCACACTCTCTCAAAATGTGTGTTTTAAGGTTTATTTTGTATGTTTTTTGACATGTTTGACAATCCTCATCCAGAGTTCAAAAGGTTAAAAAAGTATTCTTGGGGAGAGACCTTTTATTTACCAGGTGTTGCGACATTTATATGAATATTTGTCGAGCAATCATATTCTGCAGCACAGTGTCATTTTAAACACAATGCAGTGGGACTAGTCGGAGAAGTTGCTGTCGTTGCTCTTGTCAAGAAATAGAGCGGAGGTGCGGTAAGAGCCTCGTGTATTTTCCCCGGATATAAATTACATTGGAGAGCATAATTCAGTTATTGCACCCGTGTGCATCCCTCCTTATTGAAGTCACACGCCAAGGACAGGGACGGGCGTAGCAGCCAGAATGTCAAATAGCAACATTTCCGAGACAAGGCGCACTGAACAGGTGTTTTTTGCATTTTCCGATAGTGTGTTTTTCATAGGTCAAGTGGAGATGTGGAGTCAGGCCTGCTACGTTTGCTCTTGATGGTAAAGCCTGCAGCGTCCTGACTCCACTTCCCTGCTCTCAGCACTTCTATAGTGTCATGCCTTGGGGATTATTTTGTGTCCTCCTGCTCCACAGTGTGGGCTTTAGAAATAGTATCTCCATGCTACATTTGTCATCTCTCAAAATAGGACAAGCTGCTTCGTCTCTGTCCAATGAACGCTGGATTCACATTCGGTTGGTAGACATGATATATCTAATACCGGGCGTCATTCATTTTCATTGTGGCATGAAAATGTGACAGTGGTGACCTCAACAATAGTTGGAAATGTTTCGGAAAATACACAATTTTTACTAACATACTTCCTTTATTTCCTTAAAACCAGCCAGAACGATGCATTTAAACGTGTTATATATACAGATTGTGGTAAACAGAGATTTAAAGTATTTTCCATTGAGACCAGTCTCTGCAGTAACAGATAAACACAGGCCAGCAGCATCACAAACGAAGAGACGAGGTTGAAGCCTTTTCCTTTAAGCCCTTAGATACTTGTTGTGTTGTGTGACCATGGAAACCGTGACATATTGGTTGAGGGGGTGAATAGAGGGGGGAGGAGTGGGAAATGGTACCTTATTGCAATCCCAGCCGTCATGTGATGATGTCACGTTGGCCGTTTCTCTGACGGTAGCCTTCTGTTGATGCTTATGTTTCTGCTTCTCTCTGTAAGGTCTCTATCTGCGCTGCAGTAAAAAGGACTCTTCATGTCCACTAGAGCGTTTGTCTCAATTTCAGTTTTTGACTGCTTGCACAAATATGACATAACACACGTGGGCAGATTTGAAAAATGCAGAAAATAATGCTTAAAAAATAAGCACCATGGTCCTTTAAGGCTCTCCCCCCACAGTTTCTTTTTACTCCACTCAGATTTAACCAGGTGATCCCCACGCCTGAGTGGACCTCAATAGCCTAAGAGGCGGGGGGTGGGGGAGTTCGTGCATCCTGGCACTATCATATTTCATGTCAAATTGCGGTTGTCAAAAAGAAAAGTGTCGAGCAGGAGCAACAATAGAAGCTACTTCCAGGTGCGTGTGGTGTTTTCTCACTTGTGTCACAGACTCTCGGCAGAACCCCCCTGGGGGTGAGGTGCCCTGGTTTCCCCCACTTTGTAAGAACATCTTAATCCGGGCTTCAAAAGAGCAGAAGAGTTTTTTTGAGGACCGTGGGATGACGGAAACCTGCGAATAAAGTAGCGAGGTAACAGGGCAAAGTGTTTGAATGGCTAAGGTAGATACCAATCCAGACAATCAAACTCAAACACATGCCTTAGCCCCCTTTTTTTAATTTAGAGATTCTTCTGATTTATCTGTAACGTCCTCCCTCTGGGCTTTTGCATTCAGCTGGATCTTTATGAAGCCTCAGTGAACATGGACTTCATGCCTATGGCCTGTACCCCCCTTCTCCTCTCCTCTCTTGTTTTAAAAGATGGGCTCGGCTGCATTCCTCAGCGTAATCCTCTCGAACTGGGCCACACCCTGGGCAGAGTGTGGAGGGGAATGCATGGGGGCAGCGGGAGGTGGTGTTCCCCCGGGGTCATTCACACAGACTCAATGAGGCGCTGACTTGAGCTTAGCGCGGGGCTGCAGTGGACGCGGCATGCTTTGATGAGCCCGTCGGAGACCCCCGCCGCTGACCTTCCTTAAACAGGCCTCCTCGCACGCAGACGCACGCTCGCACACTCGCTGTCTTCCCTGTGCAAACCATGCCAAATCTCATTTGATCCGTGTGATTTCACCACTAACGCCCCACAGACCGGGGTCTAGCTGAAAAGAGTTAGGAACAGATAAAAGAGAGGGAGGAGGAAGTCAGATCAGCTCACTGTTAAAGTCCCATGACCAGTTAGCATTGTATGTTATAATGGTGTCACAAAAATAACATTGATTCTATATGAAAGCTTTTGAACGTCCATTATTATAGCCTCAGTAAAACCTCAGTGGGAGATTCTGAGAGTCAATGGCATAATTGTTCTTTAATTGAGATAAATATTTACAAAAGTGATGGTTGTTACTACAGACTAATGCACTGATTAGAGGGGCTGATAGAGTAGGGCACATGTTGGCATTTTAATTGGGCCTGTGTGTGTGTGTGTGTGTGTGTGTGTGTGTGTGTGTGTGTGTGTGTGTGTGTGTGTGTGTGTGTGTGTGTGTGTGTGTGTGTGTGTGTGTGTGTGTGTGTGTGTGTGTGTGTGTGTGTGTGTGTGTGTGTGTGTGTGTGTGTGTGTGTGTGTGTGTGTGTGTGTGTGTGTGTGTGTGTGTGTGTGTGTGTGTGTGTGTGTGTGTGTGTGTGTGTGTGTGTGTGTGTGTGTGTGTGTGTGTGTCACGACCTCTCTTTGAATATATAGACATTAAAATACAGAACTACCGTCATACTATTTTTTTTATTCCATCAGTTACATTCCGTATTTCCTTCTCTCAGTTGTATCAACTCGTGAGTGCTGTGTGTACTCCTGCTTTTAAAATATTTGCAATCCATGCCCTCTAGCAACAGGATTTTAAATGAACAATTTTTCCCTTCAGTGTGGGCAGCCAAAAATTAAATCAGAAATGAGAAAAAGAAATAAGCTTTTAACATAATTTTTAAAAGTATGAAAATATCAGGCACTGTAGTTTAGAGTTTTTTTATATTTACATTATCTTACTTTACGCCTACTACAACTTAAAATAAAATACATATTTTATTATTCAAATGTACTTGTTCTGGAAAATTTATTTCTGTTGCTTTCAAGTTAAAATGTTCCTTTTTATTAGTAGACTTTAAAGGACAGTAAACACAAACATTTTTGCTGCAAAATGTGTGACCAAACCATCATGCAGCGCTCGGTGTGCAGCTGACCTTCAACTGAAATTGGCTGGTTTATTGATGCATCTCTTAGATCGTTCCCGTGTTTAACTACTAATAATAAAGTTATTAATTTGAGTGAGAACATGGGTTTAGTTGCAGGAAATCATCCCGTTGTCTCTGCCCCACTCTGCCTTTTACACTATGATATATATATATGTTTTTTAAGTCAGTTTATTGAACATGTCAGAAACAATAATATATATACTCTTTTTTTTTTCCCCTTTTTCTTTCTCACTCAACTTAATAATTATAACAAAGTGCAAAAAAAAATAATAATAATAACAAAACAAAAACAAACAAAAAACAATAATTATTCTCAAATAGTCTGTCATGTTCAACAGGGGCATGAAAAAATTAATAAACTTTTCTGGTCCGACCCCCTCTAGCATATATATTTCTTATAAATAAAATATCAGGTCATCGTCATCAGCGACATGTTTGTCTTGTTAATTTGTTTGCTTTTTGACAAAACAATCAGAAAGAAATTACTTTTACAATTACAAGAAATAACAACAATTGGGATTTTACAGGTCCGGTTCATAACCATGAATGATTTGGCTCCTAAATAATACTTTCAGATAGACTTGTACAATATGTCAGTGCATCATTACAGTTACTCCACAGACTATAGCGGTGTTCTGGTTTTGAACTCCACACTGTCTGCTATACAGAAGAGAATATGTATGGCACTTGTGTTGGGCATGTCAGCTTTCATAGTAGGTGTTCGTCACCCAGTGAGCCGCCTGCAGCGTGATGGAGGGACGCAGCTCTGAAAATCTGCCCATCTGCTGCTCCAGAGTCTCACCTGGTCTCAATCCACCCACCATCTCTGAGTCATCCCCTCTTTCCACGGCTCTCTGCTGCCCACAGTGCTGATAGAGTACTCGAATCTCTGCAATCTTTTCCGTGGTAAAAAAGGAAAAAAAAACTTAAATCGATGCCGTCCTCACATTTGATGATTTCAAAGCCAGCTGGACTGAAACTGCCTTGCTGCTGCAGTAGTGGATGCTGCTGTGAGCACCTCTGCAGCAAAGCTGAAGGCAGATGTATGGTGAGTCAGGCAGGAGGCTCGCTGCATGATGACCTTTAGTATTGCTCTCATTTATTATTGATATGTAGTTTCATCATCACCCATCAGAGACCGACTCAGTTGTGCTAATCTAATATCTACTCTAGAGGAGCCTGTATGTGCTCTGTTCTGCCTACATGATTTAAAATGTAGATCATGCTTTGAAAAATCAATACAGCGTTGTTGTTTCTTTCCTGGAACGGCCACAGATGCCACTGTGTTGCTTGCGTTGCTAGTATACAGAAGCATATGGCGTTTGCTGTAATCCATATTAAACATAAATTAATCGTTGCCCTGGAAATGTGTAGACTGCTTCCGCCAGGCTTCTTCAATACTCCTCTGATTATAAAATGGACAAACTTACACTGACAGAGCTCAAGATGCTCCACCAGTCCTACCACCCCCCACCTGACACAAAGACACACCTAGGGAGCGACATCAGTAAGACAGACAGGCCCAGCTGTCCCCCAGGGGCCAGCCTATATAATGAGACAGAGATCTTCTTAATTGGCTCCATCTAATGAGGCAAGAGAAATGCAGTCTTTAGGGGCTCTACACCAGAATGGGTTCCCTACACTTGTTTTAATCTTTTGACTGGAAGACTGTGTCAAACAGGCTGTTGTGAAGAAGTGTGACATCCCAATCCCATGTGAAGACGTGTCGGAACAGACAAAGACGAAGCCTTTTACGTTGCTATTTCAGTATCAAAATGACTCTACGTTAATACAATGAGGAGTGTAAACTGCTCTGACGGTGATTGACATGGGGTTCACTTCTAAAAAAGCCTGTCACAGTGACAATAGAGTTTGCCCCGTGCGAACTCACTCCTTCTCCGTAAGAAATGTTCTGCTTCTGACTCATATCCAATTGAGGCTTGACGAGTGGCAGTGACGGACTCCGCAGTGAAAGCGGAGCCTGCTATATTTTCTTGTGAATCGCTCCCTATGCTGTGCTGCAGACAAGCCCAATGGAGACCGCCATTTCAAAACTAGCACTTCAAAATGCTTGTCCTTTTCTTCCTGCACACTTTAAAAAGCCATTAACTCATTAGATTAAAGATAAGAATCAGCATCAAAGTGATGTACATGTCTGAAAATGGCTGCAAAAACAATACTGCTGTTCCATCCAGTCCCATAGAGTATAAGACAATTTAATCAAGGCCAATCTAACTTTCCACAGAAACATCAGGCCTAACAGGCGAGAGCTTTGCTGCTCCAAATTGGGGTAAAATGATAAAGATTTCCTGGATGAAAGTCTTGCAGGAAATGACTCTTGTATTAGTGAATGAAAGGCTGTCTTGTTAGAGGGAGGGCTGGGTAAATGTTTTCAAACCAATGCACACTTATTCAGCTTTGATTCTGCTTCTTAATGATGCTTTATTGATGCCTCTTTGTTCAGCCGGGCCAAGTGTAAATTCCCACAAAAAACTATAAAACTCAGCGTCTATTATTAAAGCATAAAGCTTAGTCGGGCCATTATTCCTTTCAGAAATACCAGCCCACTCCCCAAGTTTATTCCTGAGCTTGTGGTGACGTCACTGGAGAGAATACAAGCTGTCAACGCTTAAGAATATCTTTTGATAGCCCAAAACACACATGGTAATGTGAACAATTCCAGTAGGGATTGTTTCTTAATCCGCACGCCAAGCAAGTGGTATTCTTGTATCACACGCTTCTCTTTTGCCCCTACCACGCAGGGTGGCCATACCATTAAGGTCAACCTTAGGTCATAGCAGCATATCTGTGTGACTGTGTGTGTGTGTGTGTATTTGGGCCGCCGGGGGGGGCCATGCAAAGTTCATGGGCGAAAGTGAGATGGCCAATTTCACACCCAGCAGGTGCCAGTGACCCACGGCGACAGGTGGGGGACACTAATTGGCAGCGCACACCGTCACAGAGTAGGGCGAACCCATGGTGGGTGAGGGAATGAAGGGGGGAGATGAGGATGAAGGGGGAGGAGAAGTGGCACCGATGTGGGGCAAACAGTGGCTCCACGTTTGCCGTTGCGAACCATTAAAACATCCGTGATAGGACGGGCAGCACTTTTAATGATTTCACACACGGTTAACTGGAAGCAATTTATTTTGGCTTTCTTTTTTTTTTTTACCAAAAACGCATTTCATGGTTTTGAAAAGACAGATGTTGCTCTGAAAACTACTCTAGTCAACTTTATATAAGGAAAGAGCTGATGGTGAGAATTGAGCCTGTCTGCGACCCAAATGGTTTGTTATGACTGTATTTTCAAATGTCTGTAGGTATTCAAAATGATCTGTCAGAAACATTTAGTCTTTTGTTCTTGTCGACTGCACAAAGGCAATATTTCAACACCAGTGTAATGTGACACCCCAAAGTGGGATCAATATGTTTACCTACGTATGACCATTTTAAGATAAAACAGCCTGCAGCTCAGCGGCTGTTTGAGTCTCCGTTCCCGGTTTTATTGATCTCATCTCTTTAACCGAAGAGCACTTATTACTCAAACCAAGTGTAAACACTCATTCATCTCTCTCCACTCCCGCGTTCTCCACATTATGAGGACTGTTTTCATCATCTCTATACGGGTTTAGAGTCTCCTCAGCTCGGGGGAGTAAGCCTCCTCAGAGGCCTCATCATCAAAACCAACAAACAACGTCCCAATCCATGCGACGCTGCACCTTATTCCCCTTTGGTTGCATATAACAACCGTGAAATTGCACAACACATTTCTGCATTTGTGTTTTCCCATTTAATACCAGGTTCTTGCATGGTTTAGTTTATCATATCTTGTAAGAAACCAGCATGCTGCGACATATAAATAACTTCTTTGTGTTTCTGATCACTCACTGACTTGGAACAGATATTTTAGGACGTCAGGGAAACAGACTTCTCTCATAATGTATACAGGGCTATGAATAACCGTGAGGCATTAAAGACAAAGATAATATTCACATGAGTGCTAGCATGCTTCTAAATTCCCACTCGGGTTACTGGGCTCTCCACTTCTCTCTGTAGTTTGAATTAACACTAGAATACCTCTCAACTTTTTCTTTGTCAGCAACCAAAGCTTTAATCTCCAAACTGGAGAGTAAGCAGCCATGCAACATTCCCCTATCTGCTGAGTGTGTTCGAAAGAGGCTTTGATGAATAGATCTGCTCTCCCCCTTCCATCTCATTATCCGCCTTTATCTGTTTTATGGATTTACACAACTCCTCAACACGCTCTGACACGCGGTCGATAGTGTCAGCGGGAAAAGAAGATGTAGGCTAGCCTTTTTTTTTTTTTACCTTTCTCGTGTTGTTTGTTTAATTTAACTTTGCTGTGATATTCTTAGAAACGCTGCAGAGTGGTGGCAGCTTTGATGGCTTGAGACTGATTGAAAGTGAGATATCTGTTAGCAAATGTAAAATTAGGAATGAAAAGAAAGCCTCCTGGATTTCGGCTGTTTTCTCTCGGGTCTGTGGCACAGTTCTTGTCGAACTAGGGCATCAACTTAACCTATTTCTATGAAATCCACCAGCGTGGTTAGTTAGAGTTCCACACGGCTGTAGGACAGCTTGCACCAGTGCAAAGCTGACGAGATCTGTCTTCTCAGCACGGGGACATGACAGCCTGTGGAAAAGCAGGCTCTGTCTTTTAGCCGTGACTCACCTACAGTATCAACACTCTGGCATTGTCATGACTGAGCCTTTTTCTTTTGGTCTTTGTAGAAGTGTGTGTTTGCAGGAGAGTGACACCCTTCATTTAAAACGTGCTGCCCATACTATATGAGTACCTGTCAGCTTCATGTGTGTGTGTGCAGATTAGAGGAGCTCTGGAGGGTGGGTTTCATGTCTCAGCAGGTCACAGATGATCAGATTAACTGAAGCAGGCTCCTGCCTCCAGCTGGATTAGCGGCAGGGACCTGGACTCTGCAGGTGCCTCACACTGCAGCCACTCTGACCATCAACCAGCATGGCTAGTGATCGCAGCCATCGCCTGATAATCTACTTTGAAATTGCCAGTGCCCTTTTTTCCTTACTTCCTCCTGTGTGGAAACCGTTGTGTTGAAAAACTCGTTTCATAACCTGCATGAAGTATATCACAATTCTCAAATAAATATATAGTCTATACCCTGCAGACAATTTAAGCACGCAAGTCAGGAAAATCACATTTAGAGCTTTAATAAAGAAAAATGAAGGCTTTTACGAGAGCCCTCTTCATTAATTGCATTTGATTTTTCAATGCCTTTTAGATTGAGACGTTATAAAGAAGAATCAATCTCCTCCTGACACCTTCACTGTATTCCAACTGTACCATGATGGCCATAGTGAAACATGCACTGCTCTAATGATCATTTTGAGTACACACACACACACACACACACACACACACACACACACACACACACACACACACACAGCAGATCTGCAGTGCCAATTCTGCAAAGTGTCAGCCCTAGCATGTGATTTTCAGCTGATGCACAATGCTATTTTGAGATGCCACCACAATGACCTGCAGGGAAACAACGTGAGCCGAAGGAAACACTGACCAAATGGTGTCAGTTGGAGACAAATAAATGGACACAGGCACTTGCTTAAGACTCCCACAGCCTATATTAGAGATCTCACATGGGGTGGGAGTGTTTTCTCCCTCTCCTCCTCGGGTAATCTTGGGCGTGTCGGTACTATTCCTCTGTCTGTGGGATTACAGCTTGTGAAACAAAGGCACTTAATTACTGCTGAGGCCACAGCTTCTTACAGTACATGTGTATGCGTGTGGCTATTGTTTCTTAATTCCCTGATCTCTGTACTATTTTCCTTATTTGCATTCCAATTTCTCTGTAGCGTCCGCGGGGTCTTAAAAAGTATTAAAAGTTGATAAATCAATTTAGCAAAAATGAAGCCTATCAAACTGCATTTTCCAAGGTATTACATTTTGTAGCTTGTTTTCAATAAGTATATAAATGGTCCAAAGAGGTTGTATTCTACAGTCTGCCTGAATGTAATCATTGTGTAGGTGTGTAGTGTGATTCTGTGTAGTTTATTTATGGATCCCGTTGACGTCATCTGAACAGGACATCGCTCGCTCACTGCTTGATAGCACGCTAAGGTCCGTTTACGCCATAACAATATCGTTGTGGGGAAATGCAAGTCTGCGTCCAAATGGTTGGAAGATAAGGAGGAAGGACAATCAATACTGTATATAGTCAATGTGTGTCGCCAAGGTAACCGGTTAAAACTCCAAGTGGCGATGAGGTCTTAAAATGTATGGAAAGGGTCTTAAAAAAGGTCTTCAAAGGTTTTACATTTGACTTCAGGGTTCCTGCGTACACCCTGGTTCTAGGCAGGCCTGATCATAATATAATCAGCTGGGTTACTTCTTCGGTTTTACTTGTTTTTAGCCACTGTTCACCATCGATTCATGTTCTCCATTACCAGATCACATCATAATGGATTTTCTGTGTTTCCTGGTGTCCTGGAGCCTCCCACTTCAAACAGATCCATTAGTCAGGACGGATCCATTAGAGCCCAAAAACAAAACAGGATCTTTCGGAGGGAGCATTCTCTGTGATTGAGGATGAAGGAAAGCCCTGTCCATGTGCATCCAGTGCCTCCATACCTCACCTGGTGCTAGGGTCACTGGCTCGGCCTCTTTGCAGCCTTCTGTAGTGCCTCTCCTGGTGTCTTATAGCTGGTGGCTTTCACAAAAGTGGTCTCCTTGTGAATTGTTATAGGCTGCGTTTAGTGCCCCTGGAAAATAATCTCTTTCCCAGCAAACAGAAAGACATTATGAACAAGAAGAACTGAAGAAGGCCCTCGGAGAAAACCCCAAGAGAGAACGCTACGTTCTCCTAAATGGAAAACTTTTATGTTTCATCTTCTAAATGTGGTGTTGAGGCATAACTTCCTGGAACTGATCATTCCAGGATCGTTTCCAGTAGATATTGCACGCCAAGAAATACTGTTGTTCAGATTTTTTTTATAGCCTAAAATATGAATATCTGTAAACAAAACACCCAGCCAACGGGATGAGCATGAGCCACGCGTATTTGCTCAACAATTCAAATGACTGAGCATTAAAGGCAGGATGTAATGCGGGGACAAGGCATTGAGGGAGAAATAAGAGATATGAGGGAACATTGAGAGACGAGGAGCGCGTGCACCCCCCGCCTCCTCTGGTCAGCGGGGACACAACAGGTTCTTCGACTATGCTCTAAGGGGATTACACATATCACAGGCTTCATGTCAGAAAAATTAGTGTCAGTTTCTCACAGCGGCCCTCCTCCTCTCGCGCGGAGAAGGACAATCGGATAAACCGGGGAAGACTTCAGTTTCCTGAGTGTATTTCTCAGTAAGTCCCTTTTTTAGATGGGATTCCTTTCTTGTGTTTTATTTACTTCCTGTTTCTGACCTTTGCATGGCCGCCGCCCACACAGTCTAGCAGCTGACCCCGACATTTCTTTAGCTGCTTTTCCCATGATCTCCCTACCTGATTGGTTTTTCTGGATTCCCAATACAGCCAGTCACACGCCATTGATCACGTCACTGAGCGCGGTGCTAGCTCCTGAAAGATGTCACTTGAGGTAGCATGAGTATAAAACCTGTTCTCTGTGATGCTGGGGAGCAAGGGGCTTACATGAGACACACACACACACAAACACAAACACACACACACACACACACACACACACACACACACACACACACACACACACACACACACACACACACACACACACACACACACACACACATATCCCCAACATTCGTCCCTACGTAAATCAGCGATATTGTTTCTCGGTTTGAAGTGTTGATGTGGGACCGGAAAGCAATGGCTTGGATTACCACCAGGGCACTAGCTTCCTTATTTAGGGCGACTGGAGCCACGGGGATGTAATCTAAAATCGCCTTTACGAGGACAGTTACGACTCCTCTGGCGGCCGCAGCCTATAGGCAGCCACTCTCTGTCTCACAGGCCGAGGATAGAGCGCCCATTGAGGGCAAAATGCAAATGTTACAGTGCTGAACGGAGGGGCCCACAACTGAAGCGGTATTCTGCCGAGGGGGTGGAAGACTGGCCCTCTGTGTCTGTGCCACCCACAGACACACAACAGTCATCACTCTGACCATTCAGCAGGCTGATGAGGGAGGCGGGGGGACAGCGTCTCTGCCAGTGACGAAGATGGCAGCGTTAAGCCCGGTCAGGGGAGGCTAATGCCAGCTATAAATGGACCACTTGGGCCAGTGTTCCCCTGTAAATGTGTTACTGTATATTCTGGGGGCGCTAATTATGTTTATTAGTCCCAACTCCATGAGGGACTGCATTTAATAATGGCTCTTATTTGAATGTCTTGCCAAAATTGCATTGGTTTTTATCATAGCAATTGCTGGGACTTTAAATTTGACCATATATATAAATTAGCACTTTGTACTGCTAGCTTACGAGAGATACTTCCTGCCTGTTGTGTCTGGTTAGCATAATGAACATTTTAATTCTTACCATGTCGAATGCTCGGTGTGGAAAGATGTCCAGATATTGAAAACATTGTTAGAGGCGAAAAACAAGGTCGGTCACTGGCGTTTCGATTGTATGTGGTCAGAGTGAATGTTTTCCCAAGTGCTTTTCTGTCTGCCCAGTTGCCATAGTTGGAGAGTTGCAGCACGATAGTTATGTTGTTTTTGGGCAGGAGAAATGTTGTACCCTCCTCAGCAGTCTGTCACTCTGTGGAAGGATTGGCTTATGTTGTTCTCATGCCAGTGTGTTTACTGTGGCAAAGGATTTTTCCCTTCCCTTTGCTAAAGATTTAGGGCACACATGCCAGCATAAACAGTTAAGGAATGCTAGTTTTTTACTTGATATATTACTGAAACTATTAGTTGATTATGACAAATAGTTGTTTACATCTCTTGTAAAAATAAATAGACTTACCATCATTTTGTACTTAGTCTTAGAAAAGGGTAACATTCACATACCAGCAGCAGGAATCTACAGTTCAAAATAAAAGTCTTTGGAATTTGTGCTCCATTGCCTGTTTTAGAGATAAAAAAAAAACATCTTCTGCCAGAGCGGCTTTCCAGGAGTAATTATTGCGACCTAATTACAAGAAGTAAAAACAATTGAAAGAGCCTCGATGGGTAAAGTGAGTTTAATCCTAATCTGTTTATGAAATTATCTCCTTTTATCCCCTTCCCCTCTGGATCAACTCTAATACGGAGCACATTTTTAATTGATATCACTATTACTACTTGTGAAACTTGGCAAACAATAAGTGCTGTCTTGTTTAGCAATGGATTTGGGTATATCTGTCTTTGATCTCTTCTGCATTGTACTGCGACACAAGCAGATAATTATCCAATCTGAATCAAAGCAGCTATTAGTGTGTCCCGAAGCATGGATCATAGCATTTTAGCACGAGGGCAACGGCGCAGCCCACAATAAGAGTTGCCATGCAAGCGACCCCGCTGAAAGGTATAATATCACCGCGTAACTATGGCTACAAACCGGCGGCTGGTGCGTGAATCACAGAGGTGCCTTGGTGCTCTCAAAGATCCTTTTCATAGACGGCTTCTCGGAGGTAATGCCTGTGATGAATGGATTTCTGCTCCGAGTGGGTGGCTTAGACACAAGGAACAGTGTGTGTGTCTTTTTCCGTAGGTGTTTGTGTGTCTGCCACCCTCTCGAAAAGATAAGGGGCTGTAACCAGACAAGGCCACGCCGTTGCCATCAGCCACGCTCGCAGGTTTTTTAGCACCGTGAGTAGTTTCCTTTTTCCTGTGATGCCGAGCCACCTTTCCTCAAAGCTTACCTCATCTTATGTGCTTTGAATCGCCAAGCATCGCAGGGAAACACCTCGGACTGCAGCCTGGATCCTTCATGGACATCACCAATGTTTACCAGTTCTTGATATTGGCTCTTCCATGTTTTATCAAAGCATTAGTTACTCCTGCCATAAAGCAGATGTTGGATTTTCACCCTGACTTGGAGCTAATCACGAAGACGTGCCGTGGGTGAAAGCTTTCTAACTGCTGTGCAGAGTACCAATAAATTAACACCTCCCTACTGTTTAATGAAGGCACAATAATATGTGTGTGTGGGTGTGTGTTTTTATCAGCATTGTTACTGTATGACAGCTGGGAACACCAGGATGTCTTTGGTAGGATAGGATTATCCCAGAATACAGCCTTGGACTACCTGACCTCAGATCTGTAGTACGAACGCAGCTCAAATTCTCCTGAAATCTCCTCTTTTGTATTCTACACCTCCAAAGGATATGGGCCATTGCTGATCTCCTTTAACCATATTAATAGCAAATCCATATCCCCTCACCCTTAGACTCTGCGGAGCCTGGTAAAACACACTGTTAATAACACCGTATGTGACACTTTAACATGTTGAAAGTGAGGTTATAGGGCGCCGGTGATTGTTGACGTAATCCAATTTCAGAGTCTAATAAACCGGACTTCCTGGATCATTTCACCGTTTCACGTGTTCATATAGAACCTATTAGGAAAAGTGGATTGAAGATGCAGCAGTGATCCTACGGGTTGGTAATAACATACCCCCACCAGTGCAGACCTGTGTGTTGCTATTTCCAGCCTGAACGCCCACTAACCTTTGACTCATCTACTCTTATTTCCACTGTAACATCCTCTAATCGTCTCTGTTATGAATAGATAAATATATATGAATGCTACCTTTTGAATGTTTGACAGTTTGACACTTTAGGATTGAACTCAATATTCCTGCCACTGTAGATGTGTGATGGTTCTTCAAACTACCTTTTTGAGGGAAATCAATTTACTGCAATTAATGGGTGTTCAAATCATTGAAAGCTGCACTGAATTCCTCGCCCAGTTAGAAATGCCATTACCACGACAGTCTTAGCAAAGGTACTTAATTTATTTGCTTTTTCAAATCAAAACTAGACAAAAAGAAAGGCCGAAGACAAATCAAACCTAATTTATGCAAAGAAGTTTCACAATGCTTGCAGTAGATCATGAATGCGTAAGTGATAAAAGCCTCTAAAACTAAGTTGGACGGGATGAAAGGAGACGGTTTTACGAGTCTGAGGCTTGCACTTAGTGCGACAGCGCCTGTGCGTTATGAAACACTCTCTTCTCCGTTTACTTCATCAATTTAAATGGAGAATAATGATGAGCAATTGCCAAAAGCACCTGCCACTCACATGTTATAGATGAACTGGATATGGAGCAAAAGAGGGAACGTTATGGCTTCACTTTGAGTCCACAGAAGTGAGTGTTTGCACGTGCAAGGCCTCTTTTATCTGTGTCCGTGTATGTCTGGGATCTCTGCGTGGCTCGCGGTGGATGCTGTGCTTCCCTGCAGACTCAGTTTGGGATGCCGTCCAGAGCAGCACCAGCTCTCTCTCTCTCTCTCTCTCTCTCTCTCACACACACTCTATCACACCCGCCCACACAGTTTCTCCTGCACACACACGCTCTGTTACACCTGCCTACGCATTCTTTCTCGTGGGTGTAGACAAACAAGACATACACACACTTATCTCGGTGGTGGTGCACAAGGCTCCAATTAGTTTTCACACCTCTGAGGTTTTCAGTTTGCGGGGGTCCATGCTAAGGTTGCTCTGGTCTGGACAGGGCTTCACACAACTGTTTATCTACACACCTGTGCACAGTGTGTGTGTGGGGGCGACGTTTTGATGTGAGTTAATATGCATATGTGTGGGCAGGTGAGATTATATGCACGTGAACCGTTGGGGGGGGTTATCAGTGGTTCGTTGCAGCTTCAACCCCCCGCAGGCAGAACACCGTAATATCATGTCTTTGTGTGTTTATCCATGTGAACAGAAGCATTACAAAGAAGCCTACAGCCTTAATATCCTTTTATGGCAGGTGAAATAAAATCATTTGTAACAAACAGTGTTTTTGATGTACGGTTTGGAGGCTTTAATATATGTGAGGAAGAAAAGGATAGCCAGCTTTTATTACTTTTCCCTTTGATGAGACTTGAGGATTATTGGTTGTTTACAATGGGAGCCAGGCTTTATTAAAAGTCCTTGTCTGTTTGCCTGCCCACCTCATGTACCAAAACAAAGCTCTCAGTGTGGCTATATGGACTCAAACAGGTTGAGGAGCTCCTTCAAATCCCCGAAGCGTGGTGAGTGACACTCTGGGCTCTCAAGCCTTTGTGTTAACAGGAATAATCCATATTGTGCTTTTATTCATTTGCATCAAAAACCATGGGATGTGTTCCAGATAAGAGCTTTACTTAGAATAGTATGAAAAGAATAATGTATTTATTTTATACATATCTTTTCATGTTGTTGCTCGAGAGCTTAAACTCTGTTTGCAATGATTAAAAACCACATTTCATAATGTTTGTTTTTTTACCATAACAATCAATATTGGGTCATCAAATTAAGGTTGATTTATAGATGCAGAGAAAAGAGAAAAGAAAAGCACAGGTGTATTCAATAATATTAACAAAGGCTCTGTCCCCAGTTACCCAGAAGGCCATGCCAGCCAGTCGTTATTAATGTTATTAATTCAAGCTGTGTGTTTCCTGTTTCGACAGGAGAGTATTTATAGCCTGTTTGAGATCGTCATACTATCAGGATATTATCTGGTGACTTTTACTACGAGAGAAAATGGTAGAAATGGTTATTATGGTATTGTGGAGTTACGGGATGGAGATCATCATGCTACACTGATTCTTATTCAGCTTCACCTCCCTCTGCCCTCCTTCACATTCACCCTGCCATGGCGGCCATGTCACCTCCTCCCCTTTTGTCTTCCTGGCCTTTCCCTGTTGTCTCCCCTCTGTAGTAGCTCAGACTACTCCACATGTCTTCCACCTCTCCTCTCCTCACCTTTACTCTCCAGTCTCTTGCACCACTACCCCTCACTGTGTGGCTCCCTCCTGACCTCCTTCCTCTCTTCCGCCCACTCATCACAATAAGCACTGCATTGAGGATCCATATTGAATTATCGTGTTTGCCATTAGCCTCTGGGTTGATGGTGTAATTACCTCCATTCAGCAGGGTCCCTGTAAGCCTGACCCCGCCAACCCTGCATTTGCATTTCCACGGAGAACACTGACCAGAGATTTGGTCACGATGGGGAGAGTAGAGCTCCAGCCTTTGTCCACCTCTCCTCATTTCAATGTCAGTGTGCCCAAGGTGCAGGCAGGAGTAAGAACCGGAGTTAACAAGCTAGAAAGACTTTATTGCCGAGGGCTACCTGCTGCCGTCACTGGATCAAAACAAACATTCCTTAATTCATTTTTCAATCTTTCCAAGTATGAATATGTATGCTGCCTTCGAGCACTTGATGCTCTGAGTCCGTGTCCAAATCAATGCCCAAAAATGTGCCACATCCTCAGGCAGACGCACAACCTGTTCATTCAAAATGAAAATATATTCTGTTGATCAGAGACTTGAATATTTCAGATTGTTAAGAACCTTTGTTTTTCTCTCCCCCCGCCCAGGGCCGTTGCACACGAGAAAACTGCAAATACCTCCACCCGCCCGCTCACCTGAAGACCCAGCTGGAGATCAACGGGCGAAATAACCTGATCCAGCAGAAGACAGCGGCGGCCATGTTGTCTCAACAGATGCAGTTCATGATCCCCGGCACCACCATGCAACCCATGGTTAGTCAGTGTCCACGCAACGTGACTCACTAGGAAAATAGCTGTTGTTGTGCTGCACTGCTCAAAGTGTTGCTCTGTTGAATAAGACGTTATGAAGCTTTCATTATGCCTGTGTCATCATCAGCAGGGCATGATTCACTGAAAGAAAATCGTATTTGATTAGATGCCATGATGTTACCGCTTTTCTCTCAGATTACCTTGTTCTCAGATAACATCTCTAGGGAGCTCACGCATTTGTTTTTAAGTTATTGAGATGGCCTTGAGCAAAAGCACAAATCTCCCAGACTCCTCTCCGGGAGTCTCTCTGCAGTCAGGCTGTGGGTGCACTGGGCAGCTGCCAGGTGTGAACGTGTTTAACTGCATCAATGTAACGCTGGGTGAAGCCGAAAAAGAACATGCTCACTCAGCAAAACCTTCCCTGGGATTCATAGAGGTTAAAAAACCCTCTTCTCTTGTTTCTACCTTCCTCTTCTCTCTGAAAGCTATTCCTCTCTGTTCCCCTGGCTCTTTCTCTCTACCTGTCACCCCCTCTCCCCCACCTCACCTCTCGCTCATTTGTCTCTCCTTCCTCCAACTTCTCTACCCTCTTTCTGCCTTTCACCTTCCATTCCCCATTGTCCCCTCCCGACATTCATCATTTTTACATCAGCCATTTCTTTCGTCCCTGACTACCTTTTTTTTAATCAAACAAAAAAAAAGGACAGAATATTTGAAAGCAGCTCGAATAATTTGCGGTCTTTCTCTCCCTGTGAAGCAGACGTTTCCAATGAGCCAGGGCCTTGGATCCAGCGGTTTGAGCTACGCCCCCTACCTGACCCCCATGTCCCACAGTATGGGCCTGGTGCCCACGGACATCCTTCCCAGCAGCCCCTGCATGGTTCCCGGCAGCCCGCCCATCTCCATGAGCGGCTCTTCCTCCAACCAGAAACTGCTGCGTACCGACAAGCTGGAGGTGACACAACCAATCACAGCATCTCTTTCTCTCATACACACAAGGAGAGCATGACAGCTTTATCATACCTAGTGTTGTCTTGGAGAGTCCTGAAGTGTAATTATGATGAAACCTGTGATTATGGGTGTGAGATATGTGCGACTAATGACTATTATTCATAGCTCTGAAGTATGTACAGGGCCATAAGGGTTAAGTACAATAGTCACAAATACATTTCACTTCAAGATTTCACTCATTCTGTGTCGTAAATACCGAAAAGAAAAAAAAAGCTGGGTACCAAAGGAGTTGGCATGGCAACAAATACGCACATCCTTAACCTTTGAAGAACGTTTTGAATGCAACCACTTGTTGTGTAATTACCTAAAGCAAGTTTTCTGATGCATGAGAGTAATCATTGACCTAAAGGCATCAATTTAGGAGTTGTCTTTGAATAAGTCCTAAAAAGGCCCTCGAACTTCACTACAGAAATAATTGAAGTATCAGAAACATAACACGAAAAAAAAAAGGCCTACAGTAATTAAGGTTGGATATTGCTCAACGCAAACTGGTACTTGCTAGACAGCGGCAGTAAAGAATGGTTCACTTACGACAACTTCAACGTCCTCCATCTGCCCCTTGGCAAACGACACTCGTTTTTTTCCCACTATATTTTTGGAAGCTAAACAATAATCTCCCTAAGACCTGGAGGTGATGCGTAGGTGTGCGCTTGTATGTGTTTTTCTCCGGGAGTGCTATCACTTAGCAACTGAATGAAGTTGGCTCTAATGAAACAGTATCCCTGTGAGACACGTATACACTCCCACTCAAAAAGCAGCATGTGTGTGTACATGCGTTTCAGTCCCAGAGTGCAAGTCAAAAGCAGATCCCCATGTGATTATGCCCGGCCATGAGCGGTTGAGCACGGACTGGTTCAGTGACTCCACAATCATTTTGTTTGGCACACATTGCACTTAAGTTTCACGCTGTTCAGACCTTTTTATACCTTTTATAGCATGCGCTTAAAAACATGGAATTTTTCGTCTGATGCAGCAGAACAAAGTAAATCCTTAATGTTTTGAGAAAGACATCGTGCAGGATTTTTCCCCGTATTTCTTTTGTAAGAATAGTACACATGGTTTGAAAGCGTGAACTGTGAAGAAATATGTGTCAGGATTCCCATTTTTAACGTCAAATACTTCCAAAAACATCAATTATCTTGGAGATTTTGATGGCTGCCTGCTGTACTCGTTGGTTGATCAAGCACTACACCAAAACAATTTAATTAGAAGCAGCCAGCTTGTTGAATAATGTTTTGTGACGTGTTCTGGAAGCTCAAGTATTCACATTTGTATATCTTTCTCTGCTTATTTCTTTGCCTTCTCTTTCTTGCGCATCCCTACATCTGTGTGTCTGTCCACGTCTACGTGTTTCTTTCGTCCACCTCTCGCTCCCAGGTGTGCCGTGAGTTTCAGCGAGGCAACTGCGCCCGCGGAGAGACCGACTGCCGCTTCGCCCACCCGAGCGACAGCCCCATGATCGACACCAGCGACAACACGGTCACCGTCTGCATGGACTACATCAAGAGCCGATGCTCCCGCGAGAAGTGCAAGTACTTCCACCCCCCCGCCCACCTGCAGGCCAAGATAAAGGCCGCCCAGCACCAGGCCAACCAGACAGCTGTGGCCGCGCAAGCCGCCGCCACGGCTGCAGCCATGGTGAGAGCTCAGCACTACAGCCGGCCTACTATACACTCATATTGGTCCTTGTAGTAGCCAGACAAATATTTACAGAGCAGTGCTTATAGAGAGTACAGTTTACCTTGAAATTCCAACAAGAGCTTATCCTTTCATTGTGATATCCAGTGAGGCTTTATATCGCACCGAATAAACAAGTTATTATGGGGGGGGTGAAGGAGCGAGTAAACACGATTAATGCATTATTCTCACACAAATTACATTAATATCGGCACCATTTTTAAATTGGAGGTCATACGTCATTGTGTGGTGATCTCTTTGGCAATTGTACACACGTAACCACACTCTGAATACACGTGACATTAGCACAAATCATCCCGGCTTACACCATATGTGTGCACACATGCTGTTGCCGGTGACAACCACAGTAACATAAAATGTGGAGCGCTGCTTTATTGCTGTATAAAACATACGTGCTGGTTCATTCTAGTGCACTCCGGCGTACTCTTCACCAACAATAGCCGAGGCCGTCGTTTACAATAACCAGGGTTTAGTTAGACCTATGTGCATCCGTATAATGTCGCAAGAACAATCTGTTATTATCTCACCGCAGTATGCTTTTATTTTCCAATGCCCTTGGTTCATACAGAGACAATGTGCTGGCTCACCCCCCATCCCACCTCCCCTCCCTGCTCTCAATGATAAGTGCGGCTCTCTGCAGATCAGTGTAAATTGAATCGGGGATGGATGAGGATGTAGCCTTGCGGGCGGGGTTTACCCTCCTCTGCCTTTTAGTTGGAGAAAATCCCATGACATGCTGAGGAAGAGACAGACAGAAGGGTTTGGCAGTGTGTGTGTCCCCCTCCCCAGGCTGAGTGGCTGCTGCACTCGCACACCTTGTACTGCGCCAGTGTGTTTTCTCCTTCCATGGCATGGGCATGCTTTATGCACATACCTCTTGTCATTGGCTGGCTCCATCGCTGCTTGCTCTCTTTGTCCTTCCTCCATAAGTCCATGCAGTGCCAATGACGAGTCGACAGGTCAATTTTGTAGTAGAAAAGCAGGGAAACAAGAACGAATTGGAACACTCATAAATAAAAGACAGCCTGAGACCCAGAAGCGCTGTAACCTGACGTTGACCCCGTCTGTTTTCTTAAAGGAGAACTTTAGCTCAACAACTTCCCCACCAGGTGCACAATGCTCAGTCAAACAAGCACTAAATCTCCCCTGTGCATTCTTTACAATCCTGAGCCTCTCCTCACTCCTCTTGTGTTCCTCGTATGCCCCACTTTATTAACTTTATGACCCAATTTGCCATCGGCAGTCACTGGGTTTGCCAGAGGGGAGCTGGGTTAACCTTAGGACAATGAGTTGTTTAGCCAGCACCTTAATCCAATTGTCTTTTAGCCCTTAGCCTAAGCTTAAGCACCTTTTGTTGAAGCGGAGCCCCATAAAACCTGTATTGCTGCAATGCTGCAAATAGGTAATATCATTATCCATAATTTACTTTATTTTTTTTAAGCAAATAGTCTAAAGTGTGCTGTAGATAAGGTTACACATTAACTGATACAGTTACAGTAAGAAGATCCTATTATGGAGATTATGTTGTTTTACTGTGCCACATTATGTGTTGCTTGCCATGCTGTAATCTTCTCCCTCATTGTAAGTGGAATGCGGTCATCTTTGCTTTTCATGTCACTTTAATTGGCCATCTTCCATTTGCACTAACCAGGGTGTTTAAGTGTGTTAACACTGCAGCAATGCATTGTCGCTCTTTATAATGTCATATACCAGTAGAGTATCTGCATACATTAAGCAAGAGGCTTGTGCATGGACCCCTCTAATGCTGTGCTCATCACATCCATGTCATCTTTTTTTTTCTCAGCAGTGACGGATGTACGTTTTTTAATAAAGTAACAGTTACTACCTCGTTAGGGTTAGCTTCATACTAATGTAAAACGCTTCTAGGTCTTAAGATACTTGCTGTTTCTAGGAGGAATGTAAGAATAAACAGAACTCCACATTCTGTGATTATGACTCTCATTGTGTCACCTCCCCAAGTTCATTGATCACACTAACAAGCCACACGGTTTAGTTTAGGGTTTAAAGCACTAGACGTGAATTGACACCACCATAAATAAGTATTTGATCTGCTTTTAATCGGCTGGTTGGGACTAAAAATCTGCCTATAAAAACATGTCCACTTGTGAGGGCAGAGTTTATTATTTGAGGGGCTTTGACCAGAGCTCGCTCCCATCCAGACGGGTTTGTTAGACCTCTCTCTCGGCCCAAAGCCCCTCCAGAAGCACTGTAATCATTGTGTGTGTAGCACCCTACCTGTGTGAAGTGTCAGCTTATTATCTGAATCAGTTGTGTTTACTGCATCTTCTTCTACCGAAATTCAACTTATTTACTTACTATAACTAAATGCTTACCCAGTAGTTTTGAAATACATCATAGAAACTTGCTTTTTGTTAACCGAAAGATAATATAGATGCTTTTTTTTTGCTTTTTATACTAATTCAAAAAAGGTAGTTTTTCTTTGAAGTAAACAAAACAGTTTTTTGTTTATGTGCATGCCTATTGTTTTGTATGTGGTATACTTGCATTCAGATTATTTTTGTTTTTGTTTTTTTCCTTCTCACCTATCCACAATGCAATGCTGTCCCCCATGACGCACCTCTGCTTGCTGTTACCTGTATGTTAATACGCTTGAATCCCATTGGCCCACTGCCATCATGTGCTCGCTGCCTGCTAATTAAAGACTCAGTCGACTGCCAAAGCAATGAAGCGACCCCTCGAGGCAACTGTAGACCTGGTACTTTGACCTTTCACCTTTTGCTTTGCATGTAGCTTCTTTAATTGTACTGTAGCCACTCACACAATTTAAGTTGGCTCTTTTGTTTTTTGTGAAACCCTGTAAAATTCTAAATATTTTTGATCACAAGTAGCAATTCTAGATTGTACTGTACATGTATTAATGTAATGTTAAATTAATTTCTGTAATGTGTTATTGATTGCCTTGCTATGGTGTAGTTTCCCATTGTCCTTGTGATAGTTACAGCAAGCTTCCATTTGTGCCTTGTTGTGCTGTGCTTAGACAAATAACACATTTGCAAATATCACACTTGTGTAAGTATGCAGATCAAATCGTGTGTGTGTGTGTGTGTGTGTGTGTGTGTGTGTGTGTGTGTGTGTGTGTGTGTGTGTGTGTGTGTGTGTGTGTGTGTGTGTGTGTGTGTGTGTGTGTGTGTGTGTGTGTGTGTGTGTGTGTGTGTGTGTGTGTGTGTGTGTGTGTGTGTGTGTGTGTGTGTGTGTGTGTGTGTGTGTGTGTGTGTTTGTTTTCGGTGTCCAGGCGTTCCCCCACGGCATCCTCCAGCCCCTACCAAAGAGACAAGCGATGGAGAAGTGTAACGGCTCGCTGTTCAACCCCAGTGTTTTGCACTACCAGCAGGCCCTGGCCAACGCACAGCTCCAGCAGCCCGCTTTCTTTCCCACAGGTAAGAGCGCCTCGAAACACAGAGGCACTCATCTAGAGCATGCAAACGCACAGAAACACCCACTGAATGTGCCTATCTAACCTCATCACAAATGTATGTTATTGTGCTAAGATCACCACTCATGATCGGTTTCGTGAGTTTAGTCCTAGATATTCTTTTGATAAGTTTGAGTGACGTACATACAAATTCCTGCTATGAAAGTGTGTGTTAATGTTCCAAATATTCACTTTGCCAGCCCTAAACTTTGATTTAATTCCTGCCATTATACCACGTAGTGTCTGCCAGGTTGAAGGGCAGTGCAGGCTTTGATCAGAGCCATACAAAATATGAAATATTAAAACTTGGATTCGATACACCTTTCTCAACCGTAGCACCAAAAGATACCAGAGGAGAAAAACAAGCCCAGTTGTTTCTAATGATAAGAAGGCTTTTTTTTTAAGAAGCAAAGTGATTTATGTTTTGAGGTGCAATCTTCTCGGTGCGTCAATATCGGAAAAAAGGGACAATTTTAAAAGAGCAGTCCTCTTCTAGTCGCTTGCTAAAATGACGTACAGGCCTGTAGCCACACTGAGTCATGAGGATGAGACTCCCATCCCTCACTCCACATTTTACCTGCTCGTTTGGTTTGCCTGTTATTTGAGATGCCTGACAGCCCCTGCTCTCTCCCTTCCTCCCCTCCCCCTCAGTATCAGTGTGTGGGAAGTAGCCCTGGGTTAAAGTCGTGTTTGCACATAATGTTATTACAGATCGGCTCGGTTTCAGATTGGTGGAGATTGAAAAACAACAATAGGAAGCAGATATATAAGGTCGACTGTAGTGACACGGAACTTTGATATTTTCCTACACCACAATTATGTTATTGCATCGGTTTTGTGGCACTAAACTTTATGAGAAAGTACGAATAGACAAAAGAATATTCCCTTTTTTAAATAATGTGTAAAAACATAGGCTTTGCTGCTTGTGGATCAGCTGAACAATGTGTATCAACTTTATTAACAGAAGTAGAACAAATCACACTCTCGGATACGTCAATGACTGATTATTCATCATTTACTCCATATCTGTAAGCCAATAATCATTGATCCAGCTTTGCCAACATATTAAACATTATTTCAGAACCGTATACTTTAGTTTGCTTTATGTTTGTTTAACAGCATTTCCTCACTTATGCTATAACTGAGTAAGGGGACTCCTCTGCTTGCTCCTGCATTCACGGCTCCACTGTAGCATCCACTGTAGACCTTTTTTATTTTGGTCTTGTCTAACTTTGTTGATCTCCTCCCTCTCAATTAACCCATTTATTTCCTCCTCCTCTCTCTCTCTCTCTCTCCCTCTCTGTCTCCCCCCTCTCCCTCTCTGTCTTTCTCTGCATGAACACAACAGGGTCAGTCTTGTGCATGACACCTACTAGCGGTCTTGGTAGGTCTTGCCCTTCCCTTTGCTCTCTCACACACACTGTATGATGTATGGGGGTGGGGGGGTCGGGGGCAATATCTGCAACGCTTGCAGGTGAGACAATAGGTCACCGCATTTCCACCTGTGGCATTGGTGGTAAACCAGGAAATGTCTATTTGTTTGTCCTGGGATAATATATGGAAAACACTTCTTTTTTTTTGTGTCACCTGAAAGAGTTGTGACGTTCTTCCCCTCCTGACCTACTCGCTAATGTTTATACATGATGAAGATGGTAGATAGAATACTGTAGGATAGCTACTGTCTGTTTGCTGTGCTGTGTTGATCAGGAAATTGAAATCAGTTTCCCAGAGAAGTTATTCCACAGCCGGAGTATTTTTCTCCGCTAAAAGGGGATTGGAATTACAAGAAGTCCGCAATAATTGGAAATGGATGACAAGGAATAATGATTGTAAGCGTAATCTCTGTCAGAGGAGCATGTTTTTGGCATGGAGTAGCTGCCTGGCGTCTTCCTGCTTGTCAGCCCACATGAATTAGAAAAACAAAATTTCCATCCCCGCTGCCAGAAAACGCCATTGATTCATTGTAATTTGTGTCTTGCGCGCTCAACTTCTCTGGGAAAAACTGCAAACTGATTCTCCGTATACATTTCCTTACTTGTGATTGTAATCAGCTTCTCTCCTCTTGTTTTTGTTTGTTTTTTCTCCCATGCTCTTTCTCTCTCTCTCTCTCTTCCTTTCTTTCTGTCCTCCTTGCTTTGCATTGTGAATGGGTGCATGCCATCTGCCGGTGTAAACTTAACGATGGCTTGCTGGCTCTCTGTAACATCCTGCCCACCATCAACAACATCTACGACAACAAACGCATCACAACTGTTGCCCTGGTTACCATAATGCTACCTTTCCATTGCTACCACCTCCTTCCCTCTCCCCCAATTCCTCCACCTCCTCCTCCTCCTCCTTTCCCACCCTGAAAACATAGTCCCAATGATGTACAGTGCTTCGCCTGCTACTGTCTCTGCAGCAACAACTCCTGCCACAAGTGTCCCCTACGCAGCAACAGCACCAGCCAATCAGGTTTGCTCCTTTTAAAGCTTTCTTTCATCAGTCCCTGGAGCTCTGAATAAGTACTAGCCTCTAATAGTCGGCTGCAATAACCTGCAGCTGAGCCCCCCCCCCCCCTCAACCAAACATCCGCCCGCACTGGGCATGAGAGCCTGTATTTTCCAGAGCTACCGTTGCTCATATTTCTTGTAAAACATCACAACAAGCACTTCTTCAGAGCTCCCACATTTGCAGAGTAGTATTTGTGTTGCACTACTTCCTGGTTTTGTTTTGCATGTTCTGTTTTAAGTTTCCACTTTTCTCGTTGTTGTCAAATAAGCCTCTTCATCTGCAATAGAGGGCATCATCTGTACTGCTTGTGTGCTTAGCAAACACACATGCTTAAGCAAACACATACAGGCCATGTTGGATTTTTCCACCCACTTCACCTTTTTACCCTTTTCTGGACGCGGGATAAAAAGGGCGAATAAATCATGTGAGGGAACGATAGTGTCAGAGTGAGACAGACACAGGAAAAATGATCACAGAGGCTGTCTAAAAATGGCCTCTGATCGGCTCTCCTGTTGCTGCGTGTCAGCAGGAGCCAGGGAAGCAGGGCCAGGTTTGAATGCCACAGTGACGCATGCGTGGAAATGTCTGCACAATGCTTGCGCCCCGGCCTCACGCAGCTGGTAATCATTTACTGGTAGTACGCTATGTAGAGGTGCCTTGAGGACACGCAGATGAACAGATTAGAAGTGTTCCACAGGTACACATGTGCTATTACTGGAAAACAACCACACTATCAGCGGGGGAAGAATTGGCCACATTTGTATCATTGTTTGTCAGAGGCAGTTGGGATGAGTATAAATGTACTTTAATGTATTTGATTTTATTCAAAAACAAATGCAAGCATGATGGAGACATGTGAAATGGGACACTAAAGGGAGCTTTAGAATAAATAAGGGCCAAGACACTCAACATTATCATTAATTAACACAAAAATGTTCTTTATTTGTGCCCTAAATGGACAGAAAAACTTAAATTACAATTTTAAAAGCTTTAAAAATAAAAAAAGAACTCTTATATCCCATTTGGAATAATAAAAAAGATGAGAGAGGAAGGATGGTGTAAAAAAAAAAAAAGATGACGGGTTCATTTTCAAATTTAAAAACAATAAAGTTAATCGTTGTTCCATCGTAAACGGATGATCCGGCCCGGTACCTTGCTCTTTATTGCCCCTCACAGGCCAGCAGTGTGTGCACTTCCTGCGAGACACCATCCCTTCCTGTAATTGGCATGCAGCAGCAGTAGCAGCAGGAAGCAGAGCTGCTCTTTAAAGATGCATGTGGGACAAGGAGAAACACTGACGTCAGCCTCGCTGTCTGTCTCCGTCTGCTCCCCCCATCCACCACTCTGCACAAAGATCTCTCCAGCTAGGACACAGTTAACACGTCTCATCACGAGCTGTACTGGGCGGAGGGCACGCCTTGTTTACTACATCTTATGCTCCTTCAGAATAAACACCCAGAATTTGTTTTTTGTAAATACATGACGTCGTTGTTTCTTGAAAACCAAACCTGTCTGTCAGAATCTATGAGGTGCAAACCCTGAGATTGTGCTAACGAAGCATTAGCCTTTGGACTCGCCTTGATTGTTTTGTGGCTTTTTTGAGTTGATTTGGACTTAGTGAGGGGAATACAATTGGCATAGTGATATTAATACTTCTGTATCTGGAGCTATAGGCCTGTGTTTTGGTCCCCTCTCAGACGTAGGTTAAAAAAGGCACACACATGCTTTGAGGAACAGGATGTTGCAGACACATTAAGAGGTTCAGAGTCTGGTCAACTCTCCACAGTCTGAGCTGTGACATGACAAGCAAGAACCAATCACATCATCATGTTCCAGCTCATATTAACCATGTGCTAGGAACTGGTGTCTCTTACTGGTAACGTTGCAGCGCCCTCTAGTGTCAGAATATGGCATTACATGACATGCTTTGCAGGCTGTGTGTGATCCACCTAGATAGAAAGATATGTTTATTTGTATTGAACGTAATTTAGGGAATGTATGTATTTTAGAACATTTAATCCTCCATCTTCGCCTAGGCTGAAACATGCTGTTAGTAAATCTGCAGCATCGGACCTGCGAACAGTCCCTGGTGTTTGTTTTCACCCACCTGTGGTGCCAGACGGGTGGAGTGTAACATATTTTCACACTGCACACCACACACTCTCCACCTGCAGCGTCCTTCTGTGATGTGTGATGCGACCAGTGGCTTCTGTCCTTTGCTGACTCTATTGTATATTAACACTCACCATGCTGCAGGGCTTTGTTCTGGCTGCTAGGGGCAACCACATAATGGCAGCTACCTGTCCTCCCCCCATGGACAATCTGTCCCTCTTCTTCTCTCTTTCTCTTCGTTGTATGTTGGGTCAGTGTTTATCTCCCAAAGAGAGAATACACACAGACGTGGCTGGACCTAGGTCAAATACTATTTGCAAATCCGGAGAAGCTTTGGCTCCAATTTGTATGAAACATCAGGGACCTCCACCATTAACACAGAAAATGATAATATGTCTCAACAAACAACATGTTGTCAAATGTCTAAAGGCAAACATCTGTATGTGAGTCTGGAATGGCCAAAAATGGTCCTGACTGCATCTCACTGCCTTCCGGATGTCTTTCTCTCCACAACCCTTTAGAGGAAGTGGTTTCTCTCTTTTTTGGGAACATGATCTGATATTGACTTGACCACAAAACGCTCTCTGAGTTTGGGATAGACAACTCCAAGCAGCCAGTTGTGAAATAGTTGCTAGCAGCTTGCTGGAGAATGAATCCAAATCTGACCTAGACTAGACAGAAACAAAGGCAAATATTGTTTGACCCAGATCACGGCAAACACATTAAAAGCATCTATTCTATGTACTTATGTTGTTGTATATTTTGTATTGGTCGTTTCTGTATTACAGGTCCACTAAATGTCTCTCTTTGTTCCTTCTCCTTTACTCTCTCTGTCTCTGTCCTGCAGATTATCCTGAAATAATTTTCAGGAAGGGAATGGAGTGTCACGAAGCTACACTAGGAAACCCACAAGAGCCCCTGTGTAAATACTACATGACCTCTCCCATAGAGGTCCAGCAACCTGCATGCTAAGAGTGTAACACTTCAATTTAACCGTAAGAACTGCAGTGCCGGTGTAACACACACACAAAAAAAAAAGAAAAGATATATACTGTATGTATTGCTAGAAAAAAAAAAAACTATTAACTTGAAAAAGTCAAAAATATTCTGTATAGTACTACATACATAGCAGACACACTATAAAGGTCGTTTTAACAACTGTTCTCCCAAAGTACCGTCAAACCCCTCTTTCATATTTATTCTAAAAGCCGCTGCACAACGTTCATCCTTTTGGTTAGTATAGAGAAAAAGATTTGCACTATACGAGACATATAGTGCTTGAGTGGAAAGCAGGAAGAGTCACAGGGTTAGGGCTTTTCTAAAAGTTGAATGTCCTTGGGGCGGACAGGCTCATGTTTTGTTAACGTGACGGTCCCTGCGAGGGTCCTCTGCCCCAGATGCTGTTAAGATGCCATGATGAAGCTCATCCATCCCTCCCCATGCCAACTTTTCATCTCCGGAAACATCTTGCCAAAGTTGAAGAGGTCGGTGGAATCGACCTGCCAGAAGCAGAGCCACATTTGAAACCCCCTGATCATTTCCTTTCTCTTTTGCCATTGCGAAAGCTGCTCACGACGCACCCTTTATTTGTTCCGGTGCTCAGGAGGAGTGGTGGGATAGATTGTGCACGGATTTCTGCATGCAGTCTGGACTGTGGGGAAGACAGTGTTGACAGAAGACAGTCGTGGCCATTACCGAAAAAAGCCTAAAGGCTCGGGTCTGTGCCAAGGGCTTAACCAAGCTCTAGGGTTCGTTCCAGACATACCAAGCCTTGTGTGTGTGCGTGTGTGTGTGTGTGTGTGTGTGTGTGTATGTGTGCATGTGTGTTCGTACCTGGAGACGGGTGGTCTGCCGGCAGACTGGGACTTGAAGCGAGGTCTAGCAGGTGACAGGAGGACAGGTTTTTGAGGGGGTGGGAGAGGGTATTAAGTGCTAAACAAAAAAACGGTGCATTTGACGACGCACGTCAAGCAAAAGATGACTTGAACTACGACTGGAGGGCTATCTGTGACCGTCGGTTGTCCTGTCCAACCCTACTATCACCGATAATCCTGTTCCATTTTAGAAAAAAACTGTAGAAGTGCCTAAAAAATGCTCATGAACAACACATTCATTCAGAGGGAGAAGTCAAGGACACGACACACCGGCTGTCAGGACTGGAGGACTTTTTCGGGGAAGACATCACATTTCGGAAAAAGGTTACTAGAAAAACCCCTAGTAACCGTTCATTGACATCACAAGTGACTTTATGGAAACAAAATAAGTTAAAGAAACGACAAATCAAAAATAGCTTTGTAGAATGTTTGGTGACTTTCACAGTGTACCATCGTTTCTTACCATGGTTTGAGTAGTTTACATGAGGAACGTGAGTGCGAAAAAAAACGTATTGTAAACTGTAATGTATGTAAAGTGTCTCTTATTTTGAGAGTTTATATTCATGGTTCTAGAAATGTATTCAAAGTTATTTAAAGATTTGTGTTGTGTCTACTATCAAGGTATTTTTCAACACCCCCCACCATCTTCACCACCACCCAGAACAATCATTAGTTTTTAGCCAAGATTTTATTATGTTTAGAGCAACCCTCTCATTAATACTTTGAATAATGTGTTTTAACTCATACTAAATCTTATTTCCCATATTTCAAAAACTCTGATGTAATTTCATGGTGCTCGATTAACATTGACAATCCACGATCACACCTTTCTAAAGAGTGCTTCACTCTTGGTTTTTTTATTTCCTCCACTCTTGATTGTCTCCACTTATTTGTATGTAATATTTGTGGAAGGTGGTAAAAGTTTTTATTTTGTTGTAATTTATCTTATGTTACTCTTGGTCAAATTTTAGTCGAAAAACAATGTTGTTAACTATTTTGAAATGAATGTAATTTATTGAGCTGTGCTACGTTCTGCACGGTTGGTCATTTCAAGGTCTAACCTGTGAGGTCAGCCAATGAGAAGCCGAGAGGGGTGGGGCTTAAAAGTCAAGCCACCAATAGGAAGCTAATGGATCTTTCTTGCCTTCTCATCGATAAAGAGATCACGGGTTGCAGTAATGAGCATAGTTATAGAGTTGCTTGTGTTGTTGGAAAAAAAATGTTTATTGTATAGATGACATTTTACCAAAAAAAGAGAAGAAAATTTCAAAAAAGATGTACTTTTCACTCTAGTATAATAGTATTTCATAACAATATTAAGTTGTTGCTGTGGCAACCAAATGTTGCAATTGCTAAAGTTGGGTATTTTTGTAAATGACATCGTTAAGTTGATTTTTGTTTCTTTTTTGCTAGAACACTGTACACAAGGTAGATTGTAAAGAAGATATGAACATTTCTTATTCTTCACTGAGATTACGACCTAATATTTTCATTAGCAAAGGACGGCCTGTATAGTGCTGTGACTGTAACACTTCAATAGATGTAAAGTCATCAATGTTACATAGATTATATATAAATATATATATATATATAAGAACTAAATAATCTATAAATTAAGATGTACAACTTTCCCCCCGACAAAGGACCTTACGGTTCCACACTGAGACCTTTTTATTTGTTGTTAAGGATTGCACTTTTCATATTGTTTAAAGATGTGATCTGTTTTTCATTTCCTTCTAAAGGGGCTGAGACAGTCCTTCACTCTGCAGTCAATCTGTTGATCAATCACAAGCAGACTCCACCGGTAAATCACTTTAACTCCACATGTTGCATGAGAAAACAATCTTTTCTTTTCTTACTAAAACGATTACGTACTGAATGTTTCTAGTGAAAAAAATAAGTCTGTACACAAACATGTCCTCATTTGGTGACCCACAATGCCCTTGTGTAAGGAATCCTCTTGAGCTGTAGTGTTTTTTTTTATTTGAAATGTGTTGGCAATGATTGACTGATGGGGAAAAAAGAAAATGTAAGCACTTTCTGAGCAGTTTGTCAACTGAGCAGACTCCGCTTATCCAAACACTTTGCCTTATCTTGAGTCCATCGTGCTTAAGGTTTTATGTTTTTACTAGCTCTTATTACATTAAAAGAGACTTGATCTCGAAATCCCTTCTCGGTTTCACTTGAAATACTTTATATCCACCATCTTAAGGTTTTAATGTGCGCATCACAAGGCCAGGGGAAACTTCAACACAGAGAAGAGTCCTCTGTGTTCTTCTGCTTTCTAAAATCTGTACTGAGATGTTTCTGTTTGGAGATGTGATTGACAGCTTAAGCCGGCAGAGGGCGGTACACTGGAGACTGCAGGTTAGACACTGTGACTTCCTGTGCCATCCTTTGTTGCAAACTACCCCCCCAACAAAGTAAAGACAAATTGACAAAAAGACCCTCATCTGATTTATAGTTTCAATGTAATCATTTTTAAATGTGTTTTTTTTTTTTTGCATATATTTTGTGCTACTTTTATGTTTCTATAGTCAAATGTTTCTTCGGTTCCAGCAAGATAGTGTAAAATCTATTGAAAGAAAGAAATAAAGAAAATCAAAGAAATGTTGTGTCCCAATCCTTAATTTGTGTCATGCAAAGGTCTCGAAGCACCCTTTTTATTTGCAGGAACGACTTTAAAGCAGATCGCAGGTGATTGGAACATGTTGTGAGGCCAATATCTGGTCAGTGTTTTAATGCTGCTTTCATAGAAGTGGCTCCAAGCTGTCCGCTGTTATGCTTTCACCACACGTGATGAACATTATGATAAGGCTCTGGGACAAACAAACTTAATTTGTTGTTTCTTTGTCATTTCCTGTTGCTGCAGTGGAGCTTGTTGGCAGGGGGAAATACATTTCTATATGAAGGGTCAACAATACTATTGCTTTTAATGGATTAGTATTGATGGTGAAGAAAAAACAAACCGAAGACTTTGGTGAGTATATTTATGTGAATATAAATTGTATTCCTTATGTGTTGGCAACATTTTTATTTTTGCAGTGTATACCAAACACTTTGCTGAGTGTGAGAGGAGAATCTCCTGTGGTAGGTGAACCCAGTTTCCCTCAGACATGCAGAATCAGTTCCATCTTTTACATTTCAATCTTAGAATTATCTTTAAAAAATACTATTTATAAACCCAGGCACATTTCTTGTTCATTTCCAAAGTGTCTAATGTTCTCTTTGTTTTTCTCTAATGTTATTGCCTTCTATTTCCATATCACCTTTTTAATTGGTTCATTGACTATAGTGTCAGTATCAGTTATTTAGAAAAGGCCAAAAACCCATATTTATGAGTGACGAAGCCCTTTGGTGACCCTATGATGTGATGTTATAGAGTCTGGGGCATGGGACCAGCATCCATTGTTCACCTTTTATTAGTCTAAACTTAACCACACTTCAACAATAACTATGTTTATTTGCAACATTGATGTGTATTAAATTGAATATGCACTGCCTAGTGTAATTCCAAAATGAGGGCTAATAATAGTTTGCTTACAATAAAGAAAACTTCCTCTGACAGTTTAAATAACAATATGATTAAGTAACACGGCTTCAGTATCAGTTTCATGTTCCATTATCAGAAGCTTCTCTTATATCTTTGTCAATTCTATTCTTCCACTGTCTCTATGTGGCACTAATCACCCCCCATATTTTCCAGGAAATAGTAACATCATCCAGTGGCTGCACCGACTCCAGAGGCGTGGATTCCCAGCAGCTCTGGAGCCTCCTTAAGGATAAATAGGCTCTTCGCCTTTAACGGTACTGTACCCCACTGAGTGTGCAGACATACTGTTAGCCTATTGTTTTGCACATAAGAAGATGTGCCGTCTAGTTGTTGCTAATAATAGCCAATCTTATTTTTACCACACCGACGCCTTATTGCATTATGGATGCCACTGGAATCCCTGCAAGATAGCGTGGGAATATTTCAGTAGAGGCTGCTCCTCTCTGGGCTAAATGCTCCAGCATCCCGCCTGTCTCTGCAGCAGCATCTCCTCCTCTGTCTCCTTCTCTGCGCGCTGTTCCTGTGTCATGGCTGTGGTGTGAGTCTAGACTGCTGTGCGTGGGGATGCGTTTCTTTTATCCGCTGCTGTACACTTTATTCTCTGCATGCGGGGTTTAGGTCAACAGGATGCGGGAGTATAAAGTGGTGGTGCTCGGCAGCGGTGGGGTGGGGAAGTCCGCCCTCACGGTGCAGTTTGTCACCGGGACATTTATAGAGAAGTACGACCCGACCATTGAAGATTTCTACAGGAAGGAGATCGAGGTGGACTCCTCTCCGTCGGTGCTGGAGATCCTGGACACAGCCGGCACCGAGCAGTTCGCCTCCATGAGGGACCTTTACATCAGGAACGGACAAGGCTTCATCCTGGTCTACAGTCTGGTCAACCAGCAAAGTTTCCAGGACATCAAGCCCATGAGAGACCAGATCATCAGGGTGAAAAGGTGAGACACTCCTTATAAAGTCCTGTTGCAATAGGGATGATGCTATCCTATTAAGGTCCCTTTTTAAATTGTCACATCCTGGTGGGGGAATGGACACCAAAAGTTGGTTGTGTTAGTGGAATAGGAACGTAATTGTCATCCTTTTGATTTATAGTGGAATACAATTCTCATCATGGAGAACCCCAAGGATCCTCCCAAGGGCCCTTAAAAGATCAAAATTATCCCACGCCAAAATGTAAGATTAGGCCCAGCAGGAAACATGCCAAAATATCATCCCTCCTCTTCCTCTTGTGTCTGGATCCCCTCCAGCGCTGCGTGAGAAGCTGCAGCTCATATGTTCCCCATAAGAGGCCCAGCTGCGGCTCACCTGTCATACATCAACCCGCTGAACTCTCCCTGGGATTGATATCCTCTGTCTCTCTCACATGACTAACTCTGGATGGCTTTGATCAGTTCAGACCATTACTCAACAAATCTACTGAGCTCATCCTCGGCAGGGAGAGAAAGAGCGAAACAAAAACTGGGATATTTCCTTTTGTTGGTCACATATCGGTCTTATGGTTTCCCTTAAAGGACATAGCCGGACCAACAGTGCAAGTGAGGAATCTATTTGTGTTGTCATCAGCTAAATCTAAACATTATGAAGGAATTGAAGAGATTGTTTGAAATCGGTTTGGTGTCATGTCAATAATTTCCCCTTTAAAGTTTAAAAACATTTTTGCAGATTCTTTTCTCCTCATCTGTCAAAATGAAGGCGAGCAAATTTACAATTAAACCCTCCAAAAAATGAAGTGTAATAATTAAAAGGGCTACATTTCCTATTTCCTAGACAGCCTTTAAATTGTGATAATGGACAATTACAACAGACAGTTTGGACAAGACATTTAAAGAAATAGGAGTGTCTGTTTATTGTGAAGTTGCAGCTAGGAGATGGTTAGCTTAACAAAAAGACTGGAATCAGGGGCAAACTGCTAGCCTGACGCCCTCCAAACTGCACAGTTGTCTATGTGCTGGACTTCTACTTCCGGGAATACACTGGTCCGACAAAAAATAGGACCAAATTGTAAACAAATATCCTTTAACCTTTAGGATTGGTTGTCACAGAGTAGACAGAGCCACCCTGTGTCTTAGGATTTATTTGTCCTATCTCACATGCTGTGTTCCTCCTATTCCCCCAGCTGTTCATTAGTAAAACGGACAGAAACACAATTATCCATCTGCATGTTGTGTTATAGCAATCTATAATTTAACCTGCATAGTTTGGTGCAGTGCTTTTCACCTCCACACTCCCCACAGTGAGCTGAGTGCTCCTGTGGCCCAGACGTCACAGGAAGCAGGAGAGCGACACTGCTGACAGAAACACAGCGGGACGAGTGGGTGAGGGAACTCCTTTTTGAAAGGAGAAATATAACGAAGAATAAAACTGTGTTGTGCCGCCTCTAGTCGCTAGCCGCCACCCCGATGCAGCGGCCCACACCGCAGCATCCACCGCCATCCTCAAGTGTATATCCATCAATATTTCATACTTTTATTTCACACTGCTCTGCGTCTGAAGTAGAGATTCTTACTGTATGTTTTCATTGCATTAGTGTCTCATTTCTGAGCGTGCAATGGGACAGTGCAAAGGCATTCATGCAACATCTCTGCCAGTTTATATAAGGATAGGCTTTGTTGTTCTTTAAACATATGCAGACATTTATTTTTTAATGAAACAAGCCACCCAATCAGCTCCTGGTCTCCATTAGCTGCCTCCAGGAGATCAGCCTCCCTCCTCCCAAACTTCTTGCTGAGCCAGCAGCACACAGAGATATAGTATGTGCCCACTCACCAGAACTTAATGGGATTGTGTTGGCTTGGAAGCCAAGAACACATCAGGCCTCCATTAGGGAGACAAATAAACCAGAATGCTTATGCAGTAGGTGGGAGGGGGCATGGGAAAAAAGTGGGATGTTATGTGCTCTGTGGTGCAGGTGTTGTGAGTCCACATATCATTTTCATTGTGCTGAGTTATATACTCGAGGAGGTGCAGTCAGTTTCAGGAAATACACTCTGCGTAATAGTTAGCGCAGCTGACAGGAGCTAAAACACCACCAGCACGTTAAAAGTATTGCTCTATAAAAATAATGTTTCTTTTACATTACACATGTGTATAACTGATGCATATGTTAGCCAGAACGCACCCTCTGACATACTTTACCCCCCTTAGACTCAAGCACTTCACAGTCTAACAAAATAAACCCATGTCGGTTGCTATCTGTGAAAACAACATCTGGGTGTAGCCCTCCGCACAATCTAATAATCTCCTGGCTTGCCTGTGAAGGTTTATTGTGCGTCTGCTCGGAGGAGGAGGCACGTTCAAAGCTCTGGAGCTGCGTGTTCAGGCTGCACTGATGCTGTGTCTAATAGCAGGAGGTGAGCATCACGCACCGCTGAGTGGGAATAGGGTGGAGAGACCAAAACTACGTATCCCAGGGGGCACTTTGGTTTAGGTACAAAGCAACTTCCCGACCTCAGGCTTTTAGTGTTTGCCATCAGGATGGAAAGAGTTGTTAAGCAGCCGGCTTTAGTAAAGTGCTCGGTGTAAAGTGTTTTCAACAGCCCTGTAGCCCTGAAGAGGTTCTCTTATAACACTTTGAAGAACAAAACAGGGATACTGTTTGCTTCAAAAACATGTTTCCTATCTTTCTTATCATCATGCAACACATCAGATTTATCTTATGACCCCTTGCTTTCAAGTGTATCTGGGATTTCCCACATTCAGCTACAGCAGTGAGATTGATTGTGATTCCAGATCCTATGGGAATGTTTACAGAGCGACCAAAAGGATGTTTTTGGCATAACAGGAAGCTTTTTTTAGAGGCTGTGTTTTCTGTATCAGCTTCAAACCTCAGAATTTCTTTCCTTAAAAGGGAGAATTTGGTTCCTTTTTATGTGGATTTCCAATCATTGTTGTTGGTAAATGTAGTCCATTGATAAACTCCTCAAAGCATGCTGTATAGTTCCCGAAAAACCTGCCCCTGCTTGTGGAGTGTGCCTCTAGTTCCTACATTTCCCACGATGCATTGTGAGCTCGCTATTGACTTGTTGTGCCTTTACTTATAAAACATTTAAATATTCTAGACATTGCAGCTTCACTCTTTTTGTGCTTACCCTTCACAATAAAAGCCTGACTGAAATTCCCTCAACAGAAGGCAACCCAACAAGATAAGTAAAACGAAATAGTCATATGGCTACTCAAATAAAAAAACAACCTCAGGTAGTTTGTAGTTCTTCCCGGCCTCTTACTTTATACCTACATTTCACCTAAAGTGGTGGTGCAGGATTCATCCACATTTCTCTTTTTAGCCCAGTCCTTTCAGCAGGGCTACTGTCGGGGGATTGGGAATGCAATCTGCAGCATTACTAACATTCAAGTTTCCTCCCCCTTTATTACTTCTGTACACTTCTTTATGTCTCACTTTGAGCTATTGGGTTGGCTTAACTGCACAGAACAGCGGGAATAATAAAAGTAATTATTTCTTCTCTACTCCCATACTGCCTTTACTGCCTAGGCATCTTCAGTAAAGATAATAACATGATCTATAGGAGCTGGGCTGCACCATTAAAAATGGAAATGAAGCTTGGGGGTTTCATCATAAAAGAAACAATCTGAAGATGTTTTCCGCTTGTGTTATTTTGTTTCCTCTTCGAGTATGGGATGCTACGGAGACATTAGCTTTGTTCTCCAGCAGTAACACCCTTTGGGAGTTAACTCAGCGTAGGCGCTATAGGTTTCTGTGAATACTCTGTCCCTTCCTAATCGCAGATACATGGCTGGTTGTCACCCAGTGTGGCTCCTCTAACTGCTAATTAACAGCAGATGCAGAGAGCAAAGAGGGTTGGAGGCCTTCAGGTTGCAAAGGCATGAGTTTTCTGTAATTTGCATGTGTTTGCCGGCGCTGTGAGGCTTGTAAAAACGAGTAAGTGAAGTCACTCCTGCCACTTAGCACAGCAGGTAGCAGTAATACGGCTGTTGTACCCTAAAGCCAAGTGGAAAATGTACGAATCCATTTTTTTTGTGAGGTATAAACACTGACTCTCTTTGTGTGCCTTTTCCACCACAGTAGGAATAACACCCTGCAGAGGCAAAGGGTGTTAACTGTGCTTTAAAGGCCAAATGTATATCAGCTAGTTATTTAGGTTTCTGCTTCCACTAATGAGGAGGCAGCAGCAGCAGCTTTTTACAAATTGACATACAGATGATGGCCTCAGGAAAAGTGGACATCAGCACTTTCCTGTGAAAAGCCCGGCGGCTGATAACACTCTCCAGAGTATCGTTCTGAAAGAGTGTTTTCCCAGCAATATTGTGGAAATGGATACAGATTTTCAACATCCATATCTCCTTATAATTTCATTTCCTGTCAACCACCTGCTGTTGCCTGTTCCCTGAATGCAACGTGACTCCGCTCCCACTGCAAAACAAAAAGCTGCGTATTCGTACAGCCAAGCAATCCAAACACATTCCAACTGTGCTGATAATTCCCAGGATGCATAGCTGCCAACTCTTGTGCTGGACCCAAAACACGTTAGCAGTGTTTGTTAGTTTCTCCTGCTTTGTATTCAGTATGTTAAAAAAAGTACTTGAAGCATTGGCAACCATACCTCCTCCAAAAACCCTGAGAACATATTTTATTTTGACGGTGTCATGGAGATACATCTGTTTTAAAAGCTGTGGGTAAAGTGATACCATATCAAAGCAGTAAAGTTGCATGCAATGAACCAGTAGCCTACAATTAGCCTGGGAACATCCTTTTAAACCCTTTATACAACACATAGCGCTAATCTTAAAGAATGGCCTCTGACAGTGTTATCTTATTGGCTTGTCTAATGCATTGCAATATAAACAGTATAAATGTTGTAGCTGGTCGCGGTTGAGCTAATTTGATTGACTTTATGTACAGTTGAATCAGTTAATCTATAACGATGCATCACATTCACGATCTCATTATGGGTTTTTATTTCAAACCTTAATCTGCAAATAGATGTAGTGTAGTAAAAAGTATATATCCTTCCGAAATGTAGAAAGCAGATGAAAACATTAGCAAGAAACTCCGTGTTTAATGTCAGACATTGAGTGACATATTCTTCAATCACGCATGATATCAGTCTACAAATTCCCGCGGGCTCACTTTCCTTCGTGCTGGGTTGATCAGATTCAGTTATTCTGGCGAGGAGGGAGGTGTAGTTTGATACTGCAACAAACACTCTGTAAAACCTCCCCACCGAGAAGCTGGCTCTCCCTGTGTCTTTTTAGTTATATATAGAGTTTCTCCTGCGAGGCTGTCACATTGCATTTGTCTGCATGGTGCTCTCCTTGTTCACACTTGACACCCTCTAGACTCCATCTTATCCACGGCCATGCGAGATGCTCGTCCTGCTGAGGTCAGCTGCTGTGTGTGTGTGTGTGTGTGTGTGTGTGTGTGTGTGTGTGTGTGTGTGTGTGTGTGTGTGTGTGTGTGTGTGTGTGTGTGTGTGTGTGTGTGTGTGTGTGTGTGTGTGTGTGTGTGTGTGTGTGTGTGTGTGTGTGTGTGTGTGTGTGTGTGTGTGTGTGTGTGTGTGTGTGTGTGTGTGTGTGTGTGTGTGTGTGTGTGTGTGTGTGTGTGTGTGTGTGTGTGTGTGTGTGGTACAGTGCGGTACAGTGCGGTGGGGAAATGTCAAGCTGCAGGGAAGCTGTTGACATATGAATTTTTTCTGAGCGAGTTTTCTCTCCTTGACAGTCTTAAAGCATGTCTGGTAACCAATTAGGAAGAACTCCCTGACTTCATTTGTAATTATTTATTTATTTTACTTCCATTTGCACTTTTCAAGATGCTTTTTCAGTCATGTGAATCCCTGAGGGAGGTCAGAGGTCAAGCTCAGGCACACATCAGCCCCCTTGAAGCTAGGAGAGCCTCTGTTTTGCTCGAGGACACTTCAGCAGGTGCTCAGATGTCCTCCACCTCTCTCTTTCATTTCCTCCCTCTCTCGGCCCCTCGTTGGCTCAGGGAGACGTGGCTCTTTTCCACGCCTCAGCTCTTCTCCCTGCTGAGCAGTGTGGCAGCAGGCCACCAATTTGTAGATAAGAGCTCATTTCTCTATAGCACCATCAGATCAATACGCCGCGCTCTGAATGCACTTAGGGATGACTGATGATCGGGGCTATTAGCTGGCCTGCACCATTACCTGTAGTGAGAATCTATCCTCTCTGTAATTAACATGCTGTAGTTATTTAATTTGAGGAAACATGAAGGGCTTCTAAGTCAAATGAAATATATAGTACCTGAACAAAATGTTTCCAGAAGCAACATGGATAACCAATCATTGGAACTACTTTCTTCGACTGAAGAAATAGTCCCTGTTTTAAATCTATATCTGAGAACGTCCTCCTGCATAGGTAGTTGCTACTTTTATTTTTTATGTGCAATCCCAAGTCCCCATGTTGGTATTAAACATTGGAAAAAGTCTGGTCACATGTTCCTTCTGGACATGCTCTTACAATATACTGTAGAGTTTTTTAATGATGAGAAACAAGGAGCTTATGTCAAGTAGAAAATAGTTATTTCTAAGTTACAAGGCCTATGTTCAGAGAGCAGCACATTAGCCTCATTCAATTATTCAATAAGCTATACCATTACTCTCCGCAGCCTGGTTTCCTTGTTTTGATGGATGGAGATGAGTGGGATGGTCGGCCACACACTGCGGGAACAAAGCTTTTCAAGAAATGCTTGGTGCGTTTTCAACTTACAATCATTTTAAAGAATTTGGAAGTCTTTAAATGTACAGCTTGCATGCAGCACATGAATGATGCATCCAGGAGTGAATAGAGCATTGCAGTTATTTCTTTCCACTGTGACAGTTTGCTAATGGGACCCCCCACTGATATCAGACACCGGGGGGGGTGCAGGCCTCCTGGGAAGCTGAGCTGAATGTAGCTGTTTATCCATCTCCTCTTGCTCCATTGTGCATTGTTCAAACCCCTTATTGTTTCAGCATCTAACAAATACAGTATGTAGGCCAACAATACACACACACACACACACACACACACACACACACACACACACACACACACACACACACACACACACACACACACACACACACACACACACACACACACACTCACGATGTCACTGAGTTTAGTCGCCCTTAAGAAATGCAGTTTGCAACAAAGCAGGGAGTTTCACATGCACACTCCTCTGATGTTCTTCTCTCTTATCTCCAGGTATCAGCAGGTGCCGGTGGTGCTGGTGGGGAACAAGGTGGACCTGGAGGAGGAGAGGGAGGTGTCCCCCAGCGAGGGCCAGGCGCTGGCAGAGGACTGGGGCTGCCCCTTCATGGAGACGTCGGCCAAGAGCAAGACCATGGTGGACGAGCTGTTCGCTGAGATCGTGAGGCAGATGGACTTCTGCCCCCTGCCGGACCGGAGGGAGGCGTGCTGCCCCGCCTGCAGCGTGCAGTAGCAGCCGGTCGGAGGTGATGGATGGGAGGGGTGGTAGAAAATTAGAATGCAAATGAATTCATGTTAGATAGATTAAAGATGGAGGGGTATAAAGGAATAATCCACTCCTTCTAAAAAACGGTTTCTACCTGCTTTCTGTATCTAGCAGAAGTAGACAAAGGTGGCAACATTTTGACATACATCACTCCTCGGACACAGGGTGGACTTTTCCCTTGAAAGATTAAAACAACACTTGACCTCCCATGTTCACGTTAACAGGAGTAACTGTTCGGGGTTTCCCAAAGGCAGCACGGTGCCAAAACCATCTTAAAAAGCCATCGCCAAAGAGGATCATAGTGCGAAATGCTTCTTGGGAAACCAGCCATAGGGATGGCAGTGTTTTTGGTCCTCTTTTACTTCTGCTTGTGTTTTTCTTGTTGCACTTTTGGGACTTCTTTGACAGTGCAAGACCAATCACCAAGTATCTGAACGGATGTCAAGTAACACCACTGTGAAGGAGTCGTACTGGAAGTGAAATTCACAGCAGGCCCGCCTAACTATGAATGAATGAAAAGATGAGCGAATGTTTAAAATAAGGAAACCGCACCTTTTGGGGAAATTCCTTCAGAAGATCCCAACGTTGACATACTGTGGATGATGTGTGCATGACGTTGTACTGTCACACTGACATTGAGTACAATCAATCTCACCCAAAGAGACAGTATCAATCAACTGATCAAACAATCATTGAAATGTACAGAACACTTGTCTTTACACATTACGGATGATACAAATGCCTTGTTACATTGTTTGAAGTCAACATCAGTGTCAATGTATAGTTCATTTATCTTATTCACATCAGATATGTTAGTGGTTCAATGTGAGGAACACTTATTTTCAACAAAAAATAAATCTTTATGCACATATGTATCACGTGTTTTTATTCCTTGAATGATCATTTTGTGTTAGACATATGACATTTTTCTTTAATCTGTAAAGACAGCTCGTCCTTCCAACTTTCAGCTCGGCTCTTCAGCTGTGATCTGGCTCCTGCGTGGAAGTGATTTATCATGTGTTGGTCCTGCGGCGGCGCTCCCTGGCCAGGCGTCTTGCTGCTCCGGCTGCTGCCATTAGTGCCAACACTTACTGCTGATTCTGGTCCTGTAAGATCCAACGAGCATTTGCCAAATTCTGAGTGCCATTAGAGTCCATTAGGAGGATGAAATTGGGGGACATGTGAGACTTTAAAGACAAGATTATCACTTTGGATTCCATCCAATCGGCATAAGAGCAACAGTGTTTTAACACTTAGGAAACACAGACTGAGGTAATTCAAAAAATAAATTGAGAGACACTGTGCCTAAATAAATATCAAAAAAGTATTAAAAAGAGATATATGTTGATAGGCTCTAGTTGCTGCTATTTACTGCTTTAAAACACAATAAGAACTCCAACTTTATTTAATAAATTCCATGACTTTACAATATACATATGATAGGGTACTGCCATACAGAAAGTAGTCAAACATTAAACATTCACACAGCAAGGTTTTTGATATGTTTTTATTTATTTTGAATGCACTGCTGCTGTATTCCTTTGCATCACATCTGACAGGGGTGTGGTTGAGATAATATATTATTAACACCACAATAGCCTTCATCACTATTATCTGCATGATGACGCACTTTGGGTGACACACTGTTAACTTATTCCTCCCTTCATCTGTAACTTAAATCAGTTAACTCTGTTTTTGATGCCGTTTTTATTCCATTATATGAAGTCCCTGATGTCCCTGCTCAGACAGTTTAAGCCGGAGTTGTCAAAGCTTTGGTTTTCTCAACGACTTTCAGAGCAATAGTCTTCACAGCGAGCAGAGCTTCGTTGCAGGCTTTGGAGATGTGAGATGGTGGAAGGAGGAAGCCATAGCTTCCGCGGTCCTGGAGCTCAAATGTGAACGAGTACTTGATGCCAAGGTTGTACGCCCAATCATCAGAACCTCCAGGAGCCAGGTCTGTTGAGCAACAACATTCATATGAAAGTCACTGAGTTTACCATAGCTGATTTAGATTTCAAACAAAGCACTACTTACATATCGTCTTTGCTCCAGAACCATATTTGTAGATATTTCTGTAATGTCTCTGGATTTTCTGGGCAGCTTCTTGGACCATTTCAAGCTTTACAAAAAACAACACATGTTTAGAAAAAACTAACATGAGTTTCCGTGTTTAACCTCAAGTGACAAGATGTGAGGGCAATGTGGTTTACTGCAACAGTGGACAGCTAGCATGTCTTCTAGCATTTGGAGTTGCAACTGAGTTTTTATGTCGAAAGATCTCGTCTATAAATGCAACCACTCACCAGCTCGCTGTGGTTCTCTGTTTCCTCTAAGGTGCAGGAGAACGGGAAGAGCAGCATCTGAGAGTAGGAGTGGATGCTGAAGTAGATCTGGACAATGTCCTTGTGGCTGCGCAGGAAGTCGGCCACGGCCTGCGTCTCTGGTTCCGACTCAGGGAAGGCCCCGCAGTAGATCTCAGTGCAGGGCTGATCAGAGGCTCCCTCCGCTGGAAGACAACACAATCACTTTAGTTTATATATAGGTGAGCCTCGCATATGCAATCTCAGACATTGTTTTTGAATGCATCTTCTTTGTTTCACTAGCTTTGGATATTTGCATCTGTAAATGTTTTCTGAAACAATGCCTTCTTTGCAAAAAACATTTCACCAAGCTTTCCCACTTCAGTAGCACTTACACACACAACAAACTTTCAAGATGTAGTCTTATATATTCTATATTTTGAAGCTTTTTAGTGTTGAGTGTGTTCAGATGTCGTTCAAAGTCCAGTGTCCAAGTCATGTTGATGGAAAAGGACTCACTGCACCAGTTGGCATCAAAGTTTCTGTTGAGGTCGACCCCGATGCATTTGGTGCTCAAGTTGGTCGAGCGGTTCTTCCTCCACATCCTGTTCTGAGACAAAAGCAAATGAATCCAGTTTAAACATCTTCCTTAACAACCATCCAAGCACTTATCAACATCATCTACTCTTACTGTTGTCCATGTGTAATGGTATCCATCAGGGTTCAAAACAGGCAGGACGTAGACATCCATGTTGTCCAGGATGTTAGCAATGTCTTTGTTTGACTGGTAAAATGACAAAGACTGTGCAAAAAACAACATTGAAACCGTGGTATAAAACAAAACAAAAACTTGTTCAGTACATTCCTACTATATTTAATATACTCACATATTGTACAAACCATAAGCAGAAAGCAGGAGAGATCCACTCTCTGGCATGGATCCCACAATCTATCCACATTGCTTTCTTATTCGGCCTGTTATTTAAAGACAACTGAAAGAGAAAGGCTTCATTTAAATCCATATTTATAAAAACAACTTTATTCACTTTGCAGCATATAATGTAATTAATCAGTTTACCTTTAGAACATAGAGTGGACGCTTCTCAAATGAGGAGCCAATGAGAATGACTTTCACAGTGTCCGGGTTGTCCTGTTTAGTCCTGTTTATCCAGAAATAAATCTACAATGGACACAGTGTGTTTGGATGTCAACATCCATTAACATTTGTGCATAAAATCACCAAAAAGTCAACGCTATGTAGCTAGAGTCTGATATTTAAAGATGGAAAGCATACATCCTCCAGGCTGTGATATCTTTCGTAGAAGGTCGAGCTGCTCCTCGGGTCAGTGGAGTCGTTCCTCGTCTGCATTTCAATCAGCTCGTTGGGGTTCGCCAGTAGCACCCTGAAAGAACACAAGAACAACTCCAGACAGATTGCTCAGCTTGGATCGAATGTAATAATCATGTGTGAGACGTACTCGTGTGTTATGGCGTGTCTCTGCAGCAGGTCCTTCACAGTCTCTGAGCTGTTTGCAGGGACGAACAGGTGGACCTGAGTGTCTTCTTTAATATAATGAGGGGACACAGGCTGCCACAAGGCTGTCTGGGAGAAATCAGGCAAACAAGGTGATTCACAGAAGATGAATAAAATCACAGATGAATGAAAAATCCAACTCCTACCTCATATTGAGTGGAAACAGTCTTCAAGATGTCTACTTGCTCCTGTGTTTTTGGGGTGATTGATAGAACTTGGTCTCTAAATAAAAAGAAAACAAGACATTGGTGAAGTACAGCTGATGCAGAACCTCACAATGTTTTCAAATGTGTTATTGACATTTTTATAAGCTTTTATAAACGTTGTCATCTGCTTTCAGAGACCATGCATACAAGGCATGTTTGCATACGTGTGTCACAACCTGTTTTCTTTGTGGAGTTCAGTTACTTCACAGATTAGAAATGAAACATGTTGTTGTAAATGTAACCAAATCAACTTACTGTGTTTCTGTGCAGTGTGCCGTCTTCAGCAGTTTGTCCAAATTCATTAAAACAAACAAAATCAAAAGAGCCTTCATGATGTCAGGAAACAGACTGGAAATGATAGACGTTTACTAGAACCATGAGGACAGCCAGGGACACATTATTGATTAGCACACTATTTATTTAGAAGTTAAACATTACTCTTTTAAAAGACGAGGGCATAGATCAGCCACCATGGCCTAAAGAGGGAGTATGGAAGTGTTGTTGTTGTTCTATGATATACAGATGCCTAAATCAAAGTACTAAAATCATTTAAGTGATCACACTGTATCTTCCCACCTCAACCAGAATACCAGTGATGGAAATGAACAAAGTACATTTAAGGCAAGGCAAGTTTATTTATATAACACCTTTCAACACAAGGCAATTCAAAGTGCTTTATAAAAATGAAAGACATTCAGAGTATTAACCCTCCTATTGTCTTCGTTTCCCCCCCTTACTTTGGTGTTAGCGGTCACATTTGACCGGTCCTTTAATCAAACCATTAATCATCACCAAATTTCATTTAACACCCTTTCAAACTGTACATATTGTATCAGACTACTGGTATACATGAAAAACTGCAGTAAATATACAAAGAACAGACACTGAACATGTATTGTTTGTGTGTGTGTGTGTGTGTGTGTGTGTGTGTGTGTGTGTGTGTGTGTGTGTGTGTGTGTGTGTGTGTGTGTGTGTGTGTGTGTGTGTGTGTGTGTGTGTGTGTGTGTGTGTGTGTGTGTGTGTGTGTGTGTGTGTGTGTGTGTGTGTGTGTGTGTGTGTGTGTGTGTGTGTCAGGTCCAGGTCCAGGTCCAGGTGTGATTCACATGGGGGGATTGGGCACATAAGGGGGGGAACACATCTAGAGTGTGTTTGTATATGTATTTTATCTGATCCGGATGGTTACTAATTCCTTTTCTTTATGGCGGTCATTTTTGACCGGGAACACCATGGGTGTTACAAAGTTAACTAAATCATCCAAGTTGCAATGAAAGTGGTGATCAGCAATTTTATATGTTCAACAACAAAAATTGTAAAACAAAAAAGTTATGATTGATGAAAGCAGTAAATCGGTCAGATTTGACCCGAAGACAACAGGAGGGTTAAAGTTCTACTTCACTGCATTTCAGAGGCAAATACTGAAAATACTTCCACATAATGACTCTGCATCAACTCAGTGCAGTACCTCCTCCCCGCCACACGGGGGCGCCACACAGATATCAGTGACAGTAGAATGGACTAGAACCACTAGAACAGGAAGGTGATGTGTTGTTCATTTGGCAAGATGTCGGGCCACGATCAGCTGGTCCTCTGTCTGTGCGAATTAACTAGGTAAGAACACATCAGGATTCATATGAACAATTCAAATGTGTATATATAAGATGTTCATTGTCAATTTCGAAAGTGTAGTTAAGAGCTGTTGTGGTAGATTTGAATACAATCCATGCTACTGCTACAATGTTGACGACATTAGGCTTATTATTTGGTTGTAGTCTTCTATAAATACATTACATGCTATAGTTTTGTCCTGTTTCTACGACTAATGTTGTTGTTCTTGTTGTACAGTAGTGTAACGGTGTTTATATAGTACTAAGCTAATGTTATATGTTGCGGAAGGTAATATCCCTTTACATTTGAACTTATGACTTTATTTGTTGCGCGATGAACACTAATAACGTGAATGAAGTAGTACTTTTTTGAAAAGAAATTCACAAGTCACACTATTAGTTATTTTATATTCTCCCACTGTTTGGTAACAGTTCAGATTGTGCCTGTAATATTGGCCTTTTTTTGTTCTAATTAAATAGGTTTACACGCCACCCTTCTCCTAGAATCGCTTTGAAACGTTCACTTTGAAACGTTCCATATAAATAAGGTGTATTGTCCCTGTGTGTGTCAGGCTGCTGTGGAAGCTCCTGCTGCCGCTGGTGGTTCTGGTGCTGCTGCTGGTCGCGGTAGCGGTCCTGCTGGTGCTGGCCGTGCGCTTCTGGCTCCAGAGCAACAGGAGCGCTCGGCGGGCGAGGGATGGACGTCCCACCGTGGCCTTCTTCCACCCATACTGCAACGCTGGTGGTGGGGGGGAGAGGGTGCTCTGGTGTGCCATCCGGGCTCTGCAGAGCAGGTGAAGCTGATACATCATTTCTAGTTTTAGTTTTTAGTGTATCTCTGTTTCTTTTTTCGCAAATGGAATTATTTTTATTGTTTTATGTCTTTTATAAATATTATGTTTCATTGTTGCATTGTCATTGCCATGTCTTTTTTGTATATATTGATTGTTGTGTTTTTATTTAGGTCTTAATGTGTGCATATGTGTAAATGTGTCTTTTGATTGAGTGTGTGTGTGTATATGTATATATATATATATAGAGGTATATACATATTTGCATAGATATTTTTATGTATATTTGTTTTTGTATTTTGATTTCTCTTTCAGTACACAGAAACTGAAAGATTGACAATACATTTGACTTTGATAACTTCACTGTAGCTACTGTGCATATGATAATAAAGACTTTGAATCACAGGTATGTGGACATCAACTTTGTGGTGTACACGGGGGACCTGGGTGTCACGGGTCAGCAGATCCTGGACGGGGCGAGACGGAGATTCAACATCGTGCTCCCCCGCCCGGTGCAGTTTGTGTTCCTGAGGCACCGGCTGCTGGTGGAGCCCAGCCTGTTCCCTCACTTCACGCTGCTGGGGCAGAGCGTGGGCTCCATCTTCCTGGGATGGGAGGCTCTGATGGAGTTCGTCCCAGACCTTTACATCGACTCCATGGGCTTCGCCTTCACTCTGCCTCTGTTCCGCTACCTGGGGGGCTGCAGCGTGGGGAGCTACGTCCACTACCCCACCATCAGCACTGACATGCTGTCTGTAGTGAGAGAGAGGAACCCCAGGTGATCACGTTTCTCTCTGTGTGTTTTTAACTCTAGATGAAGAAGTTAAATATTCTGAAAGCCATTCATTTAAGGGGCTTTCTCACTTTCCGATTCATTAGTTTGAGGTGTTTAGTTAAGAGACATGCGGAACCTGCTTACTAACCCCTCTTGTAATATTACCCCAGGTTCAACAACGCTGACTACGTCTCAAACAGCCTTTTCCTGAGTGCCTTCAAGGTGGTGTACTACTGCCTGCTGGCCCTGCTCTACGGCATGGCGGGCTCCTGCAGCGACCTGGTGATGGTCAACTCCTCCTGGACCCTGGACCACATCCTGTCCCTGTGGCGCGCCCCCAACCGCACAAGCGTGGTTTACCCGCCCTGCGACGTTAGCGCCTTCCTGGACATCCCGCTGGAGGAGGACGGGGACAAGAAGTGCCACTCCATCGTCTCCATCGGGCAGTTCAGGCCCGAGAAGGACCACCGGCTGCAGATCAGAGCCTTCAAGAAGGTGCTGGACCGGGGGAGGGCGGGGCCGCTGAAGCTGGTGCTGATCGGTGGGTGCAGGAACCAGGAGGACGAGGACCGGGTGCTCATGTTGAGGGGCCTCTGCCAGGAGCTGGGAGTGGCCGACCGGGTGGAGTTCAAACTGAACGTCCCCTTCGAGGAGCTGAAGAGAGAGCTGGGAGAAGCCACCATCGGACTGCACACCATGTGGAACGAACACTTTGGAATAGGTCATTCATCTGTGTTAATTGCAATAACCCTAAATGCAATATGCACTTGTGCAATTCATAATCTCTGCTCTTCCTTTCCCCCCCCCAGGCATTGTGGAGTGTATGGCAGCAGGGAATATCATTCTGGCGCACAAGTCCGGCGGTCCCAAGATGGACATTGTGGTTCCTTTCGAGGGGGCCCAGACGGGCTTCCTGGCGGACGACGAGGACAGTTACGCGGAGGCCGTGGAGAGGATCCTGGCTCTGTCCCCCGCCGCTCGGCTGCTCATCAGAAGCAACGCTCGGCACTCCGTGGCTCGCTTCTCAGATCAGGAGTTCGAAGCCTGCTTCCTCGCTGCCATGGAGCCTCTGATGGGAACGCTTGAACGATGAGGGACTTGTGTGCATGTACAGTTGATGTCATATAGACACTTTGAGCACCTTTACTTTGATGCACTTACGGCCGCATTCACACTGTTGGACTGATCTCTCACCCAGAGGGCTGCTGAAGTTCTCTTCTTTTGACTCAAATGAATAAAGACGGATTCAAATCATTCCTTTTTAAATGTCTAAATGCAGTTCAGAGGCCAGCCCTATACCAGTCAAATAAAAGCCGTCGTCAGGCAGAATCCAGATATAGAAACATGTGGTGTTCTCTTGTAGCGAGTTGTTTTTGTAAATAATTGACCCTCAAAATCCCTCATTGCATTTTATGGAACCGTTCCTTTTGTTAGTAGTTTCAGTTTAATTAAAAGAAGATGGGTAAATGGGAACAAATGAGTGTATTAGACGGCTGATAAATGTTACTGGACTATATTAACATATTTATTGTTTACAAGAACTAGAATTCTCTTCATGCTCTAAATGTGATTATTTTTGATATTGACCATGAATGTAATAAAGATATTAGGGGAATGATTTTCGACTGATTGAATAATTGTTTCATTCTATAAAAAATGTGAAGGGAAATAATAACCACATGCAGAAGTACAACAGCCATCAGTCCCTGAGATAACATCAACCCTTCTATCTGTACGCCTTGATTGTTTTGACAAAATATTTGTTTCCCGAGGTGAAGAATATTTAAAAAATGTAAAATAAATGCCTGAAAATAGTTTTTTTAGATGTCTTAAACCAGAATCATCCTTATGCCATCTTTCCTCTCTTATGTCTAATGAGCGCCTCCTTGATCCTCACATCCTACGGAGAACACACGTCTGACCCTGGCTCACAGCCTCAGTGGGATTTTGGCCTCCTTTTTTGACAAAATTGGCATTTCCTGTGTGCTGTTCTCTCTGTGCTGTTTAAACAAATCAATATCCCTCTGAGCTCTGCTCTGGCAGAAATCCTTTCCCCATCTCAGTGTAGAAATCACACTGATTGGAAGTTGCCCTGTGTGTTTGGAGGATTTTATTGCAAAAAAATATGAATATATATTTTCCATATTGACCTCTTTTTGCCAAGAAATCCAGATGAAATCCAACAATGTTAAAGTTGTTTAAATGCAATAATATATTGGATACAATACATTATATCATTTTGTGTGTGTGTGTGTGTGTGTGTGTGTGTGTGTGTGTGTGTGTGTGTGTGTGTGTGTGTGTGTGTGTGTGTGTGTGTGTGTGTGTGTGTGACTAGTCCAATGAATCAGAATCATTTCTGCCTCTCCCGCCGTTTCACCAAACAGTGAAGGACTACTTTTCCTCTCACCCCGCAGTAACCCCCACGGCGACCAGCAGGTGGCGCTCGCCCTGAGCCGAAGGAAGTGGCTGAGGAGGAGGGACAGTTTTTCTTATTGCATACTAGTTGTAACTTGACTAAATAATGCCTGGGAGTAGATTAGTCCCTGTGCTTCAGTAAACTCTAAAGTGGTGTGTTTTAATACAGATTCACATTAAGATTTAAAGGTCATTTACACACCATTACAAAGTTATCTGCAGTGTTTGGTGACTGTTGAACATGAATGTAATTATCCGCTGTTTGATTGTCATTCATAAACGGGAGCAGTGTGTTTCTGCAGTGGCTGTAACTGAATGTACACACTGTGCTGTGAGAATAATGTGTACAGCCAATTACACTTAACGGTATATGTAACATTAAAATGTACTCGTTATGCAGAATGGATCTTTTCACAGTATTATATTTATCATATAAAACATCGTAAATGTACTTACTTTCCACTGCCTATCGGTTATGGATAGCCCAACTTTAGCAGGCACAATTCACTGTTAACAAACTAAACATGAAGATGGTTTATTCTGCCATGCCCCCCCCCCCCACAGGATGGTATGACCTGTAGACGCCCCGCCCCCTGCTGGCCAGAGACTTCATATGAGAGACGTTACATAGCCAAGGTCAGCTGACCGATACGGATGACGCAATGGCAACAGCTCACAACAACTTCGCTAGCTCAGGAGATGCACACGGAAGAGTGACTGGAGGGAATAAACAGCGATAACGAGACTTTCCTGTGATTTAAAAGGTCAGTCAATGGCCAAACGTCCACACAAACTTAAAAAGTAAGCAAAC